>NC_058142.1:17542606-17787606 GCF_011075055.1 Mangifera indica | reverse complement strand
TCACATGATTATTTGCTTTATTAATCTTGTACATAATTTCTAGTTCGTTTTACATCTATTATTGTAGTTGCTCTCATCTTTTATCAGTCAACATCTAAATGTTATTACAAGTTGCTCATGTTATATCATTAAATTTACAACACAATCTTGTTTACTATGTATTTACAATTTATTATGTAAGAGTTTGCAGGATCTCCACAAAAATACTATTCAGTCTCTCTCACCCTAAAAGCTACCTAACAAGTGAGATTAATTTTCCCTCGCACTCATATAACAACTTTCTCTCAAACAGGTTGGCCAATTGAGGAGTAAAAATTGATGAAACTTCCCCTTTATCCAAGCCTCCTGAACCAAGCCAACCAGGGAGTAAGGCAAACTTCAAATAGACCCAGTGGCTTAATTTGGATGAAATTATTTCAAACCTTAAGCTATGATACCAATCATTGTGTCTTCACAGAAGTGCGATTAGGCCTCTCCTACCAGTATGAGATTTTCCCTCACGAGTATATCACATTATCATGTATATTCATTAAATAATACAATGATACATGTTTATGTTCTCTTTTATCTTTGTATCTAAGTTAATGTTTACTAGATAGAAATGGGATAACCTTATTGTGAATCCTACTTAGATGACTTTTTTCTCCTTCAATCACGATCCATGTTGACTCCTTTTGCACACTACAACGTGCTAGAAGGGATGATATATATTAGCTTTGATGATCATGGATTATCCGGAGGAGTCACTGAAACAAATTTTTATAATCTTCCTAGTTTGGAAGCTCTTCACTTGGATGGAAACATGTTCAGCGGCCAAATACCATCCAGTTTATCAGAATGCAGAAGCTTGCAATCCTTATCCTAGTCATACAAATATTTCACTGGAGCCATACCAAAAGAAATTGGAAAATTGACTCAACTTAAGAACATACTTATTGGACACAATAGACTCCAGGGTATATGTATGCTAAAATGTCAACTTCATTACTAAATAAGACTTGAAACTTCTAACTTATACAATCGCTCAAATAAATATTTTGATTTTGTAGGAGAAATTCCCAAGGAGGTGGGCAATTGTACACAACTGAAATCATTAACGCTTCGGCATAATCAGCTCACTGGTTTGTAATTATTTTTCTACTCAATGTGTTTAGATTCGGACAAGACACTGAACTAGTTAAAAGGTCAGTTCATAGATTAACTAGTTTAATTGTTTGGTCGGATAGATGACATCAGTATAAAATAATGAGAATTTTCAATTGGGTTTTAATCATGTAATATTATTATATACTTAGAATAATAGTTGGATTGATTTAACTCAATGACTGAACCATGGTTTGATACTATTCATCTGATTTAATCCCAAGTCAACTTGCTTCACTAGTTGAAAGGGATTTTAAACACCACTTGGGCTGAATTTGACACTAGTTTCCAACCGCGCTAGATGGTCCAATTCAAAATTTAAAACAATACTTCTAATTTGAAGTAGCAATATTTATTTGAGATAACAATACCAAAAATAATGAATTATCACTTTATTTTTTTAAGAGATACCAGAAGTTTTTTTTATTTAATAGACTAAACTTTTACATTTTTCTAATGAATGGACTAAACTTATAGATTTTTAATTAAATAGACTAAAGTTTCACTATTTTCTATTAAAAATACTTAACTGATCACTTTGTTTCTAAAATAAAATAAAACAAATAATTTTAACTGTATTTACTTGGTACCTTTAATGGGAAATACTAAAAATTTGGTCTATTTTTATAGAAAATTTAGAAAGTTTGGTTCTTCATTAGGAAAATATGAGAGTTTGATCAATTCAATAAAAAAGAAAAAAATGTTTGGTCTCTTTGAAAAACAAAATGTGATAGTTTGATACCTACAAGAATTGTTATCCCTTGTAAAAATGTTGACAAATAAAAAAAATATGAACTTAATAAAAAAAGAAAAAAAAAAGGAACCCTTAAAATTTCATTGAAAGAAATATTCTCATGTAGAGAATGTCCACTTTTTTTATTGTATTTTATTGTTTATTGTATCATTCAATGTTAAAAGACAAAGAACAATGTTATATATGCACATAATTTTAAATACATAATTGAATATATAAATGATATATCATCATATGAGTGGATATTATTTTATTTTTAATTTAAAATTATTAACCGTATAATGATATATCATTTATGTATGTAACTATATACTTAAAATTTTGTGCACTTGAAAAACAAAATTGGATAGCTTTCAGCCTTTCAAAAGAAAAATTGTAATGTTTATTGTTTGTTTTTAATGTTACCCTGTTCAATTATTTTCTTAGGAGCTATACCGAAAGACATTGGAAACTTGATTCAACTCACCTTGGTGTATCTTGACTACAGTGATATTCAAGGTATGGTATATATATATATATATATACATACACACGCACAACTCTAATAATACTCTCGGCACCCATTATCTTTCAAGATAACTCATTATGGATCATGTCATAGTCTATCATTTCATTGGAAAAAGAACAATTTTCATCCAAGTTTTAGTCCAAATTCAAAATCATATCCACGATAAATGAAAAAACCTAAACATCCATTTATGGGTTAACTATCGTTCAAATTATCAATTAGAAGCAGGAGAAAAATCATTATTTTACTCATAAACTATAAAATCTAAAAACTTTATATCATTTCCCCCCTTAATTTAGAAAACTCACATTTACCCTCATAATTAAACTTTGAAAAATTCACTTTTTCCCTTTTTCAGGTTTCATCTCAGGTGGCTTAGGGAATTGGTCGATGATCGAGAAGAAGTAAAGGTCTTTTTTGACAAAGGATGACCTTGGATGAAGAAGTGTCGTCTAGATCGAGAAGACTCGACAAAGGACGATGAAGCGTCGTCCTTCATCGTTTGGATGACACAACGAAGAACGAAACTTTGTTGTCGTTTCTGGATGACACGACGAAGGACGATAAAGGGTCATCCTTCGTCAAGTCTTCCAGACAATGAAGGATGAAGCTTCGTTGTCCTTCATCGTCACGTTTGGATGGTTGTCCTTTGTCGTCCTTCATAGTCGGATCTGAAAGATTGATGAAAAACATCGGTCATCAGTCAGAATAATGGTAGTTGGAGAAGGAAATAAACACTAGGGGTGAAATTTAAGCTTTTTAAATTTTGAGAATAAGTTGAAGTGTTAGTTTTTAAAATTTAGGGTAGAATGATATAAATTTCAAAGTTTTATGGTTTATAGGTAAAATAACGATTTTATCCCTACCCTTAACTGAAAATTTGGACGACAGTTAGTCTATAAGTGCGTGTTTGAGCTTTTCATCTGTCATAGGTATAATTTTGAGATTAGACTAAAATTTGGATGGGAAATAGTCCTTTTCCCCACTTCATATATAAATCTTTGCCCTCTTTCCACTATAGGTGGATTTCATTAAAACTGGTTTGGATTATAGTCCATATATGGCTCAAACTAGTCAAATTCGAATTGAAGTGATTTTAGTTTGTCAAGCTTGATATCGGCAATTCTTTTTTTATTTTTCTTCTCTCATAATTCTTCTCATTTTCTAACAATATTTCTTCTCTTTTATGACAATTCTCCTTTTCCTGTGTTATTTTTCGCCAACTCTACATTCCAACTCACGTACCCACCTTTCTCCACTACATCACAGAAGAATGATTAAAGTGAACCGCTAACTTAGAGCACCCCACACACTAGTCTACTTTCAAATATTAAATTTCTTTACTAATTATTATTCTTGATTTTCTTCTTTGCTTGCCCCCACCACAAATTGTAAAGCACAATCGCCGGTTTATGACTTTCAAAGTTACCGATGTTTTCTTTGTCAGCAACCACTGAAACCCATCAAATAATAACATTCTTTACAAATATAAATTAGGCCAAATAATTATTTCTAACCCAAGGTTTGATGAATCTTCAAATTCTCACACATTAAGTTTTAGAAAACTAAATTCCCAGATGTTATCTATTTTTGTTAATGAATTATGTTTGGTTTTTCTAGAAATGATTGGTTTACCCGTTTATTTGAATTATAAAACTGTCATTAAAACTTAATATACATGTCAAATTATCAATATATTTTTACTAGTTTAAAAATTTATTATTTAAACTTTAAAAAGATATCAAAACTCTAACCAACTTTAAAATGTTATATTTATGTTAAATTTATTGTTATTTTTAAAATTATTGAAGTACATGTTGAAATTTTAAAAAATTGAAAAACACCCCAAAAGTTTTTTAATTTTCTAAATCCTTGAAAAATGTTATTAGCACCTCTAACATTTGCAAAAATTATAATTTGTCCCAAACATATGTTGCTTTGAAAAAGGAAAAAATAGAAAACTAAGGGGAAAGGGAAAGTAAAAAGAATAAGGAAAAGACAAAATTGAAAGAATAAGAAGAAAAAAAGAAAATAAAGCAATCTATGCAAAATAGCCTAGAAGCCCTTTCACTAACAAAATTCATTAATAAAACTGGACAATGGGTGAAAATATGATTTTTTTGAAAGTTAAATTGTGAGAATTTCTCATTTCAGCAAATCTTGGGTGGGAAGTCTTTTGGCCTATAAATTATTGCTGTGGTTACATATGCACCATACTAATGACCGGAATCTGAAGATCGATGTTTGCATTGCACTTTTATATAAGATTTGTAACCATTGACTTATTCCTAAAACATTCAATTATCCAACACAAAAGAGATATTGTCTAACATGTCCCATTCAATATAATAGCATACGCAAAAAGGTCCTAAATATTGTAAATGAACATCAAGACACATAAAATGACTTTCATGCAAGAGGCTCATGCATATAATTTTATCATATATTCAACTGTTTTATAGGAAAATAATCATGCACCCGTATTATTTTGGTTACTTCATTTAGATCATTAACTTTAGAAATTAACAATGACTCCCCAAAGGCAGCGAACTTAAAAAAGTAATACAGACAAAAGGATATTGTAACACTTATAGGAAAATTGCAAGAGAGATGTTGGGTATGCAATCATCCCACATTACTTAAAACAGATACGATAACATTGGTTAAATCTCAAAAACAAAATTATAACAAAGTGGATAATATCTTAACAATAAATCAGATGTTATAAATATTCATAATTCTTAATATTACCCTTTCTGTTTCTCTTTTAGAATAATCATTTTTTATTAAATGAAATGAGATCTTTGAATTATTTCACAGGACCATTGTCGAAGAAAATTGGAAATTTGACTCAGCTTCAAGAAATGTATATTTCTTACAATAAACTCCAAGGTATGACATAGACAATTGAGTAATAAAAATAGGGGTGGATTCAATTCAATTTGAGTTGAGTCTAGGGCTGGTTTGAACTTGGATTGAAGACATAATGTCTGATTCAAGCTCATTCAAGCTGGTAAACAATGTCAGTACATGACCATGATAATATAAATAGTATCATCAGAGGGATAAAACGTGATGCCGACGAGATAAATAGTGTCATCTAATAGAAAAGAAGTTGAGGTATCAAATTAGAGTTCTTGTTCAAAATCAACTCGTTCAAATTGAGCCGTGAACTTGATTCAAGATCCAATTGGATCCAACCCTAAATAAAAAATATATAATTATATTGTAAAATATAATTAATACACCAGGTGAGATTCCAAGTGAAATTGGAAATCTTCATAATCTATAAGATTTGATACTTGGTTTTAACAATTTAGTCGGCTTGGTTCCAACAACTCTCTTCAATATATCAATGATGAAACAACTTTCTGTTACAGCAAATAAGCTCTCTCTCTCGGAAATTCTTTCTTCAAACATTGAACTTCCAAATCTTGAAGGTCTTTACTTGGGGTTTAATGGTTTTTACTTCATTCCTACTACAATTGGAAATTTAAGAAATCTTGAGTGGCTTGTCTTATCTGATAATTTCTTGACATTTTCTAATCCAAATTTGAGCTTTCTTTCCTCCTTGGCACTTTGCAAGAATTTAAAACATCTCTAGAGCTGAATGGAAATCCATTGAATGGCATCCTTCCATGTTCGACAGGGAATCTCCCTATATCTTCGGAAAATCTTCATATGAATGATTGCAATATTAGTGGCAACATTCCCAAGAAAAAACGAACTTGAAAAACCTTGATAGATTTACAGTTATAAAACAACAAATTGATTGGATCTATCCCAGGTTCAATTAGTGGCTTACAAAAACTCTAGGGTTTGAACCTTGTAAATAATGAACTAGAAGGGTCCATCCCAAATCAGCTTTGTCAATTGAATAAATTAGTTTCCGTGCAATTAGATGTTTACAAAACTTATGGATCCATACCTGCATGTATGGGCAACCTCACTACAATGAGAAAACTGTCGTTGGCCTTCAATAGGTTAACGTATGGCACCTGGAGGACATCTTGTATTTTAATTTGTCAGTAAATTTTCTAAATGGGTCTCTTCCATTAGAAATTGAAGCCTCGAAGGTTGTGGTAAATATAGATTTATCAGGGAATCTATTGTCTGGCAATATTCCAAACTATATTGGACGCTTAAAAAATCTACAAAATCTATCCTTAGGACGGAATAGATTAGAAGGCTCGATTCCTGAATCTATTGGTGACCTGACAAGCATGGACTTCTTGGATTTATCTAGTAGCAATCTCTCTGGAGACATTCCAATGTCTTTAGAAAAACTCATGTATCTGAAATATCTAAATTTTTGTCTTTCAATTGATTAAGTGGCAAAATTCCTGAAAAAGGATCTTTTGGAAACTTTTTGGCTGAATCTTTCATGGGAAATCTTGCATTGTGTGGTTCTCCAAAACTACAAGTTCCACCATGCAAAACAAGTAGCACTCATTGGAAATCAAGGGCTAAAAGCTATGTAGCACGGAAACAGAAACATGAAAACGCATTTAAAAAAAAAAAAAAGGAAATAGAAACGTGAGAAAACTTATAAATATGAAAAATATAAGGGTTTTTTATAAATACTAATTTTTTTATTAAAAAAACATAAACTTGTATAATATAAAAATAAATAATTAAAAAAATGAAGAGAAAAAATACTATAAAATAGAATAATAGAATCTATTGTAAATTGTTCTTGAGTAAACACATATAGATATTTAAGAAAAAAACAATAATACACATCAATCTATATGATATGTTGGGAAAGAGATAAGTAACACATCGAAGAGTAGAGAGGAGATGAATTCAATATGAGATTTAAAAACATTTTCGGTTTAAAAATACAAAAGATATGTGTTTAATCGATTTCATAATTTTTCTTCTAAAAGAAACATGTTTCAAAATTTTTCAAAAATTTCGAAATAACCCGAAATGTTTCCTACAAGTTTCGGAGAGTTTCGAAAATGGAAACATTTCCAAAACATGGAAACGCACCCCATTGTAAGTTTCCGTGCTACTTTGGCTAAAAGGTTATCATATTTATTGTTTTACCGCTAAGGATTGTAGTCACTGTCCTGATTCTCACTTTGTGTTGATCAAAGCCACCCATAAACGTTGAGATGTATCCACTACATACATGGAGAAGAATTTCTTACCAAGAACTAATGAGAGCTATGGGTGGATTCAGTGAGAACAACTTGCTTGGAAAACGAAGTTTTGGTTCAGTTTACAAAGGAAGACTTGATGATGGTATGGATCGTGCATTAAAGGTATTCCACCTACATTTTCATGAAGCAATTAAAAGTTTTAGACCTAAATGTGAACTTCTGTGTAGTATTCGTCATCAAAATCTTATTAAAGTCATCGACAGTTGTACAAATGATGATTTTAAATGTCTGATACTGGAGTACATGCCTAATGAAAGCTTGGAGAAATGTTTGTATTATGAAAATATTGCTTTGGACATTTCACAGAGGTTGAAAAGAATGAGAGATGTTAATTTGGCCCAACAATGTCTTGATAGATGAAAATTTAGCCGCCAATCTGAGCAATTTTGGCATCGCAAAGCTCTTAAGTGAAGAAGACTCAATGACACAGACACAAACCTTTGCCACCTTTGGCTATACGACGCTAGGTAAATTTTTCTAATCCTACATCTTTTTTATCAAATCTTCTTTGTGATATAATTTTACATGAACAAAATTTAATTCAATCTAATCCGTAGGATCTATGCACATGTTATAATTTACTGAAAAAGATATAAGGTTTAAAAGATAACCCGATTAAGTCATATTCTTTGAATCCATAGAGTTTCTAAAATTTACGTGACCAATCTTAATTTTTTGAAATCTCCCTAAATGAAGACTTTCAATTAATAAAACTATTGTGTACGCTTATCTGTAACCCTCCAATGGCCTAGCTAGTAGGGATTCAATAAACCTTAATATCTATATTAATATAGTTTACCAAGATCATAATGTGTACGCTTATCTATAACCCTCCAATGGCCTATGAAATAACATGGTTTTAATTAAATTAAAATTATAATTAATATTAGCCCTCATTAGAAATATTCTAGCATTATGTGTTATTGATGTTTTATCTCTAGGTATGATAAGAAGTTAATGATATATACATATGATAATAATGGAAGTGCATGTGATGACTCGCAGAATATGAAAAAGAAGGAAAAGTATCTAGAAAAGGAGATATTTACAACTATGACATTATGCTAATGGAAACATTTACAAGGAAAAAGCCAACAGATGAAATCTTTATAGGAGAAAAGAGCTCAAGGAGTTGGATTGGTGAATCATTATGCAGCATAGTGATGCAAGTCTTGGACAAAAATTTGTTGAGAAGGGATGATGAACATTTTCCTAGCAAGGATGCATGTGTGTGTTCTATCTTGAGTTTGGCTATAGAGTGTACAACAAAATTGCCATTGGAGAAGATCAACATAAAAGAAGTAGCAACAACACTTATCAAAATTAGACTCAAATTTGCAAAAATTGGAACGAGAAGAGTAAGGAGGGTTTAAATTTTGGGTTAATTTCTTTTTATTTTCAGTGATTATGATAAAGTTTTAATCCAGGTGATCAGCCATATATTCCCTTTGACCTTTCTTTTGCATATGTTTTATGCTATTTAACTTTTGCCTAATAGGTTTTTGTTGATATCAGACATTTCAAGATGAACAGCAGTCAAGGCTTTTGTTAATATAAGCTTATTATTCTCTCTCGTAAAACGTTTTATAAGAACAAAGACAATACTTTGTAATTTTATGTGATGTACTACATACAGATGAAAACAACATCACCAGTTTTGATTTGTATAGAGAAATGGATAAGCTTGCTAGCCAACTGCCCATGAATTGAAGAGCCTGGATTTTACAGAAGCTATGTGTGAAGATGAAGCAACCTTCAATTTTTTCTCAGCGTGTAATGACATCTGACAATAAGTGCTTGTAATGAGTTTTTTAAATTTGATACTTAGTAAAGAAAAAGTATAAGTTTCCCATTTCCTACTAATGACAAGATGTAAGCTTTGACACGATTATTGAAAAGAACAGATTTCCTGTCAAATTTCTTACTAATGGAAATCAAACTACATATTGGAGAGGGTGACTTCTTATTTTCCTTGGGCAAAGATGGATTCGATTACTCAGGATCGACGATCGGTTTGAATGAATCGATTTTGAGCTAAAAATATTTTAACTTGAGTTTAACTCGATTTAAACCTTTTAGATGCACCTACTTTGTCGCATTGAGAAACCTGTTTACTAGTGATTCACCTTCTTTTTTAACAAATTTTCTTATTTTTCTCCTTAATTGATTCTTCTTATCAACTTCAATGTTTCCTTCATTTTATTTATTTATTTATTTATTTTTGGTGATTTGAACATAATGAAACCAATCTTGAGATGATCATTATGAAATCAAACCAAGCTCAAATTATAATTTATTCAGAAACGACTTCACTTGAATCCACTCTATTCTTAGGATCTTGAATTATTACTGTGCGCATGGAATAGCTAGCAGCCTGTCACTTTTGAATGATACATGTAGCATGATTGAAGCCCGCCACTGTTGGCCCAAAGCATTTTAGGAAGTGGATGGATTTCAAACTTGAGAAGGCCAACTAGGCCCATGCATTTATTATACCAGATTATTTACGGTATCTAGCTGACATGATTATTAAAGTTTCAATAAAATTATGTATATTTATTTATATATTAATAATAATATATTATTATATAAATAAATAATTTTAAATTAAGAATAAATTAACATCCAAGCACATAGTCAGATATCATCATTGGTAGTCAAATTAGTACCATTATAAACACATATAGAATTGTCTATAACTCCTATTTTTATAAGTCTATCATTCAACATTATAAGTTTACATTTTATCATTATGGACAAGTCAATTGTTTTTGCTGTTATTATTGCTATTATTATTATGGTAGATTCGAGCTAAATAGATTCTTAAAAAACAAATTTGAGTTCGGATTAGATCAAAACAACCAATTTAAG
This sequence comes from Mangifera indica, assembly GCF_011075055.1. Lineage (NCBI taxonomy): Eukaryota > Viridiplantae > Streptophyta > Magnoliopsida > Sapindales > Anacardiaceae > Mangifera > Mangifera indica. Next base: position 17,777,162 of record NC_058142.1, on the reverse strand, counting down.
CTTGACTCACTTGAGTTGGTGTACTACAATGTCAGAGAAGGAAAAAAGTTATTGGATTAAAAATTGTTAAGGAAGAAAAAGATATTTGTTAGAGAAAAAGAAAAATAGTTTTTGGTGAAACAAGTTTTGGTGCAACGTTTCCAACAAAACATCAATCTCAAGACAAACTAAAGCTCGACGAGCTAATTCTTTTTCAGTTTAAACTTGACTTATTCAAACTAAATAATTATCTTTCTCTAATTATTATTCTATCGATATAAATATTAATGTTCCTACAATTTTAATTAAATTTAACAACCCTTGATGGTAAGACTGGAAATCAACTTTTACAGATGAAAATTTCTGGGCACAATGATGGGTGGATACATGAGCTAGCAATTAGCTTTGAGTAATCATATGTGTACATAGTTTTGAATATCTAATGTGTCATTATGTGATTAAGTATTATTTTATCTTTAATTTAAATTATCGAATCATATGATAACATATTATTACGATACTCAAAATTTGATACACATAGTCTTATTGATTACCTTTTAGATGCATATAAGTCCTCTTAACATGTGTCCAACTTATCTTTAAACTAAAGATGTCAATGGGTTAGATTAGATTGAGTTGTGCTGAGCCAAGACCCATTGCAGTGTAAGCCTTATGGGTCAGGCTGACCTGCAAGCTTATGAGAGCATCCAACTTAGCCTACAATGTTATTGGCCATGCCATGCTGAGCCCTAACTGGGCTAGCCCACGAACTTGTGGCACTAATTTATATTCATTTTTAAATTAATACAACTGAGAACAATACTTAAAAAATGGTGAGTTGACCCTTCAAATTACATTTTTTATTTATTTTCAAAGGATTAAAAGCCATTTGTGTATTTCTATTACTTATATTCATATTCTAATTAAAGAAACATCTAAAATTTTACTAAAAAACCTTCACTTTCTGATAACTCCGAATTTTCTTTAATCTATCAATCTCAAATTCTCTCCATCAAATTATAGTTATGTTTGACAACTTAGTTTCTATTTTATTTTTATAATTTTATTAACTACTTTTTTCCCTTTTGAATATTTTAAGAATGAAGAAACTTAAGATTTTTTAAACGAAAAATTGTTAAAATGATTGGGACATTCATTTTTGTACACTCAAATGTGAAAGAATGAGTGCAATATAAACATAGTAAAAGAGACCTTATGAAAAGAAGTAAAAGTGAAAACAAATTTCCCATTTTTATGCATGATAATAAAGTGCTTTATTTTAATAAATTCAAATGGAGTAATAAATAAAGTAAAAGAGAATAGTATTGTTTTCTACTACAGAAGTGAGTCGCGTAAAAAATGTGGGCTGGGTTAAGCCCTTGACACCTTTACCTCAAACAATATATGAAAATAATCCATCGACTTCAGATGTCCCATTTTTTTATAAATTGTATAAGAGACGCAATACATGTCCAAAATCACTTTTTATGAACAAAATAGAGATAGAGAGAGATGGCAGCTTCATGGTCCACCCTTTGGGACACAATGTCCACCTGTGCTTGGTGTTTAAACAAGAAAGACGGCCACTAATCCTTTATTTATTTATTTATTTTTAAGTAATCCTTTCCTTTTATGTAATTTGGGACTGACTTGTAACAGCTTGCTCATTGGTCAAGGTTAGACTGAAATATAAGCAATGTTATACATATATATTTTTAAGTATATAAATAGGTATATAAATTATGTATTATTATGTGATATAATATTATTTTATCTTTAATTAAAAATTATTTTTTCACATAATGATCATTTGTATATTTATTTATGTACTTAAAAATATATATATAGTTTTATTGTTAAAAAATTGACGTTTTTCTTTATTGTATCAAGATTCCCTGTGATAAAGGGTTCCACACAATTGTTTCTGCCCTATACATGTACAAATGGTAACTAACATATATAAATAATTTGATTTGTCCTTATCTTATTGGGTGATCTAATTGTCTACAAACCTGAAGACTTTAAGCTTTCACATGTATTTTTAAGAAAATATCATTTAAAAACCCTACAATTTTCGAATAAATATTGAATTCTCAAAGCTACTGTGTCCATGTTGTTCTATGTAATCCATGAGAAAAGAATTTTGTTTTATCAAAGAGGTTGAGAACTTTACACTTTTTAGGCTTCATCCAATAAAATGTATTCAGGATTTCTATGCCTGCAATATGTCTCCTTCCAGGCCCATAAAATCCCACAAAAGATGTTGTAGATATTCTTTATTCTTGAATAGGACAGCCAATAGCAATTTTATACAATTTCAGCCCTGTAGGTCATGAATGGGACTTCGATTAACTGGATCGTCCTTAACTTTCCTGAACAAAAGCTTCTTCTTAGTTCATTAAAGATAATCTTAGTGACACTATACCATAAAAGGTCTAATGTAGTAGTTGATTTTCATTTATATAGACCTATAAAACTGCAAATTTAGATTTTAGGCAGCAAAATCATGTTTGTCACAAATGCCACTGCTGCATTGGTAATGGACAATGATTTATACTCAATTAGCTAATAGTAAAAATAATTGTTGCATTAGTAATCTATTTAGGTTATACAATGTTTATGATACTATTTAGTTAGGCTCTTGCATTTATCTTATAGGTTATACTATTTATTTTGTTGATAATATTATTTATCTTATTAATGAATATCCAACACCATCTCGAGTCAACTTGAACGAGCTCAAACTGGTTATTATGGATTTGAGCAACTATTGAGTCCACCCAAGTTTAGGCCCAACTTGGTTCAAATCCAACATTTTAAGCAATGAATATATCTCAAATGGAAAATTTTATACAATTTTCGGGAATTCTTGGTGAGACTATTTAATGTACCAAAATTGTTAAACATTCCCCCACCTTTGGGGCCCGTCTGCTAGAGCCCTTAACAATGGCTAAAATTGGTTTTTTTTTTCAAAAAAAGTGTTAATTTCAAGGAGTTTTGAGTTAAGGTTTTGAGGATTCTCATTAGGGTCATCTATCTTGATTTGTAAAAAGGTGGATGGTGTAAAAAATTTCCCAAAAACCATTGGACATTCGTCTACCCTCAGGATTTGTGTGCTATAGCCCACAAAAATAATCAAAATCAATTGGTTTTTTTTTTTTTTAAAGTGTAGATGTTGTGTGGTTTTGGGATTAGGTTTCAAGGATTTTTGGTGAAGTTATCTACCTTAACTCATAAGAGGGTAGATAGCATGAAAAACACTCTAATAGGAGGGGAGGGGGGGAGGGGGGGAGGGTGGGTGGGGTTTGGTTCATAGTATATTAAAATTATTTTAATAATATATATTTTATTACTAAGATTGTTTTATTTGGTTTATCAATAATAAAAATTTTTGATAATCTTCTATTACCAATAGTGATGTGATAGGTAATATAAAAGATATTTTTATTACCACTTTCATCTTAAATATTTAAAGATTAAAAAGATAATCTTAATTTTGTTACTATTATATTTTTACTTATTAATTTTTTAGGATAAAAATACCTTCATTTTCAATTAATATAACAAACATTACCTAAATCAAATGCACCCTAAAAACCATTGAGTGTTCCCCTACCATCAGGGCCTATGTGCTATAACCCACAAAAATGACCAAAAACAAGAGTTTTTGAAAAAATGTGGATTTTGCGTGGTTTGGGGAGCAAGTTTTTAGAATTCTTAGTGAGTTTATCTACCTTGACTTATGAGAGGTGGATGGTATGAATAATACCCTAGGAATAGCTAGGCATTCCACCACCCACAGGGTCAGTGTGTTATAGTCCATAAAAATGACCAAAACCGAGAGGTTTTGAAAAAACGTAAATTTTGAGAGGTTTTGAGTGCATGTTTTGGGGATTTTTAGTGAAGTTATCTACCTTGACTTGTGAGATGGTGGATAGAGCAAAAAATGTTGTATGAACTACTGTGCATCCCTTTACCTTTAGGGCTTATGTGTTATCGCTTACAAAAATGACCAAAACTAGGCGTTTTTGGAAAAGCATGAATTTCAAGTGGTTTGAGTGTATATTTCAAGGGACAATGAGATTATCTAACTTGATTTGCAAGAGGGTGGATGATGGGAAAAATGCCTCAAAAACCAGTAAGCATTCATCTACTCTCGATGCTAGTGTGTTATAACGCACGAAAATGACCAAAATTGATGGTTTTTTTTGTCAAAAAAGCATGGATTTCAAGAGATTCTTGATACCTTGACTCATGGGGAGGTGAATGATATGAAAAATGCCTACATGGCATTCCTTCACTCTTGGGGCTCGAATACTATAAGTCATATAAATTGCCAAAATTGAGATTTTTGGAAAGGCTAAATGACTTATTCTCACCCATGGTTTGATGTATCCCTAAACTCCCACCCACCACTTTTCGAAAACTTGAACACCAACTCGTCATCCAACCTCTGTTACATTTCATCATTAGTTATAAGGACAAAAATGTCATTTTATCAATAATATTAAAATAAATAAATTTTATCCTATTTTCCTCCAGTTTTAAAAACTAACATTTCACCTCAACCTAAGTTTTGAAAAGTCACTTTTGTCCCCTAGGGTTTTTCTTTTTACTTCTCTCCCTTCTCTAGCATCGAAATCCGGTCAAATATATCTTCTCCTTCAGTAATCTCTCTCTTTGTCAACACTTTCTCTATCTAACTATAAATTTGACACTCTCTCTCCCTGAGTTTGATCGATTCGTGAGATAAGGAGAAGACAAATCGACCAATTCGTCTTTTCCTTTATCTCACCAATTGGCTAGAAAGCTTCATGACTCAGTTGATCCTTCTCATCATATCATCTCCTGTCTTCTCATCACGTCCTCTCATTCATCACACTTCTCGACCAATTTGTGAGATGAAGGAGAAGATGAATCAGTCGATTCATCTTCTCCTTCATCTCATGAATCGATCGGATTCGGGGAGAGAGAATGTTGGCTTTGTGGTAAAAAAAAGAGAACACTGATGAAGAGAGAGATTACTGACAGAGAAAATGAGTTCAGTTGGATTCTGATGCTAGAGAAAGGAGGGAAGAAAAAAGAAAAACCCTAGGGGGGAAAAGTGACTTTCAAAACTTAGGTTGGGGTGAAATTGTTAGTTTTCTAAACCGGATTGAAGAGGAATAGAATAAAAATATTTATTTTAATATTATTGATGAAATGACATTTTTTCTCATATAACTAACAGCTAAATGTAACAGAGGTTTGATGACAACTGGGTATTTGAGTTTTAAAAAAATAGAGGGTGGGAGTTTGGGGATTCATCAAACCTTGTGTGGGAATAATTCCTACCCAAAAAAATGACCAAAATTGATGGTTTTTTTTTTTTTCTAAAAAGCATGAATTTCGAGAGATTGTGGCTGCAAGTTTTGAGGATTCTTGGTGAGCTTATTTATCTTGACTCGTGAGAGGGTGGATAATATGAAAAATGCCTAAAAAACCACTTGGTGTTCCATCACTCTTGGACCTGAATACTATAGGTCACATAAATTGCCATAATTGAGGTTTTTGGAAACATGTGGACTTTGGACGGTTTTGGGCTCAGTTCTTAACTTGAAAATTTGCAATTTTTGCATGCAGAAGGAGAGTATCAGGATATCTCCCATTGACATCCGAGAAGCTATGGATCTATTGATGAGTTATCGTGTCGAACGACAGATTGAAGTAGTGGCTTTTGAAGAAGAAGAAGAACAGGTAGAGTTGAGTCACAAGCAAATAAGAAATTGTTGTTGGATCACTTACAGAGAAATTTGTATTCAGCAGTTCCTTAAGAAGACGAACAAGTAGATGACACTATTGCAAAATGCTAAGAACACGGAGATTTAGTTCGCCACTATAAGGCTCTTATTGTGCTAAAATTTGGTTAGTCATTATAAGGTATTCTCAGACAGTAAGAGGGAATAGAAAACTGGCAATACACAAAAAAGGAGACGGATTTCTTTTCCAAGACCAATACATACAAATATTCCATCAAGTTCAACTCTCCTCTGCCTATCACTTGAGGAAAATTCCAGGGCCATATGTATAAAAGATCAAATCTACCAGGAGAGGAAGTTGAGAATACACAAACAAAAACACAGGCGCACAAACTGATGCACCCAGTAAAACAAGTATCCAGTGAGCCCTCTTGTCATAAAACACCAGATAAACAATGGCGCCATAGTCAACCATCATTGACGTTACAGAGATAAACAGCAAAACAAGACCCGATATCAACCTGTTGGGCAGGACATAAAGGAAATCATCTTCTGCATAGCGAGTAATGAGGATGGACAAGAACATTATCATGGCTGCAATAGATGAGAGCAAAGAGAGTGCATCCGAGATGTCAAATATCGTGAAGCTTTTCTCTTTGGAAAACTTTGGTTTTCCATTTTCTCCATCGCCACCAGGTACACTGATTGCTGCGGCAAATACTATTGTGGCAATGAGTGTTGTTGCTAATGAGCATCCAGTGGCTGCTTGTTTCATCCATTCCTCACCTTTCTTTACAAGCATCTTGTGTTCCTCAGTAAATACCATTGCTGGTGTTTCTCCTTTAGAGTTTTTATTCTCTCTGTAGGCAGGCTGAACAATTTTCTTCACTTCCTGTATATAGTAAAGTTCATAACTAAAGAGTATGAATATATGCACTTGAAAAAGACATCCCAAAATAGTTGTTAAAAGTAGGACTGAGAATTAGTCTTATTAAATAGTTGTTAAAAGTAGGAGTGGGAATTAGTCTTATTAATTAGCACTCTTTAAATAGTGAAATCCTTTGTAATAAATTGAACCCTATTGTAAAACCCTAGTCATTGACAAAACATAAAAGAGATGATGGTATGTACAACTATTCTGTATCGTTTGAGAATTATAAGAGAAGTTTGGTTAAATAACTTAGGTACTTTAAATTTATTAATAAAAATTTTGTATAACAAAGTTCAAAAGTTGAATTGTTTACATTAAATCGTGGTAGATTGTGTGTCCAAAATGAATAACATTTTAATAGTGAATTAAACTATTAGATCATGATATTACAAATAGTATTAGAGTCATTATATGTGTCTTTTTGAATAATAGAGTGGCACATCTTAGTGAGGATGCTAACTCCCATAAGGCACTGGGTTTTGTAAGAAATGATGGTGGGGCAGAGGCTTGCAAAAATGAAAAGCAAACTATGACAAATAATCTATCTAAAGCAAAACGATGGTGAGACAAACCTCATCAATTACAATGGGTCCTGTAAGGCCCTAAGGCTTGTAAAGCTTAACCTTAAAACTTGCAAAACTCAAAAATAAAATTATAATAGATAATGTGTTTAAAACAAAATGATGGTGTGGCAAACCTAAACGGTCATCCAAAACCTTAAGACTTGTAAAATATAAAAGCAAAACTGTGATGGTCAGTATGTCCAAAGCTGTCCAAAACAGAATGTTGACAGTGATCCAATGTCACACATAGCATGTTACCGATATCTATCAAATAAAAATTCTTACCTCAAACCACCGTAATTCACGCTGCATTTGTAAAGCTGCACCAGAGATGAGATCGAGCTGATTTTCAGGTGCCAATTTCCCAGCCAAGTGCAAGATATTATTCCCATCGTTATCATGGGACATCAACAACAAATGTTTGTGACTACTCATTTGATATATAAGACTGAACACCTTCTCTTTCCGGCTCATGACTGCCAGCTGAAGTGCATTATGATTGTCACCATCTATAAACCAGACTGCATCAGGAAATGATATCATAATCTCTTTCACAATTTCGCAAACCCCCAATTCCGCCGCTAATAAGAACGGCCTTCTCAGTATGGAGCAACTTTTTTCGTGGTCTAGTATTCTTGTAATTTCCATGCATAAGAGTTTGACAAGTTTAACGGCTACGTTATTCGTCCATTTTGTTTCTCCTGTCTCTTCTGTACAGCTTGGAACTGCAAATTAATAAAACTTAACAGTGGTTATTTGGTGTATTTGTACTCATCCATAACCTTAACCTGGTTAAAAACCAGTCATAACGAATCGAGTTCAAGCAAAGATTGTATATCTAAGAGATTTAAAGTAATTATCCATTAAACAAAGGAAAAGAAAAGAAAGAGATTTAGAGTAATTATCCATTAAACAAAGGCAAAAAAAAAAAAAAAAGAGAAATTGTGGGAAATATATACTCACAACCACAAAGATGACGTTCCCAAAAATCTGGCTCTCTTCCACTTGGAAATGCAGAAGGCTTTCTTGCTAGTGCACTCAAAAGAGATTCGCCATCAGATGACTCCTTTATAGCTAAACTTGGATACTGTTTAATAAAGTCTAGTGCCATATCTGAGACGAGACGATGAACAATAATTTACAATTAATTTCTGTCGATGTTACAAGGAATCTGGCGTAACATATCATTTAAAGTGACGATGGATTGTCAGATTTATGGCATTGATATAATGATCCAAGACCCTCTAATCCTATTAGACGTGAGATTTATGCCATTGATATAACCCTTTTGGGGATTGTTTCCACAGTCCAAGCTTATTCAATGTGGAATTTTTGGCATCATCACGATATTTTAAAGAAAAAAACATAATTGAGGGGTTTAAAAGGGACAATAAAACTATGTGTACAAATTTGTGTTATTATATAATTATGTGATTAGATAGTTTTAAATTAAATTTAAAAAACATATTATTATTTGTATAAAAAATTATGTACATAGCTCTACTCTAAAAGAGGGTATTTGATATCATCCTCAGGCCAAGCCACTTAAGTCATAGTTGAGCTTACGGTTTTGCCCTTAAGTGGAGTCATACGAGGGAGAAAGAAAAAAACCGCTAAAAATATGAATTAGTAGAGGCAATGGAAAGAATTAACTCACTGTAAAGTCCAGCAACTATAAGCGAATTCAAGAAGGAAAAAGCGTGGTCATTTTCTTCAAACTGAAATATATGTCGAGTGAATTGCTGTAATAATTTAATCATCTTCTTTTGGCCATGTTGAGCAGCCTCAATAATCGGAATCCTGCCAGAGTTATTTCCCACTGCCGCCAAGTCAGGATGTCTGCTTATTATCATTTTGGCTGCTTGAAAATTGCCAACAATTGCAGCAATGGAAAGGGCCGTGTTGCCCTCATTATTTTTCAGTGCCACTTCAACTGTTGACATGAAAGACAATAGAAGCTCCACAATTTGATTCGCCTCTTTCCCAACAGCTATTTGAAGAGCTGTGTCCAAGTTCACCGTGATCCGAACTTGCACCGCTTCAGGATTTTTTTCACAGAAGTCCCTTATCCATTCCAAGTTGCCGTCAAGTATGGCTTTATACAGTGGCCGGTACCTTGTCAGATCCTCTGCAATAAAACAAAAAAAAATTCATATTCACTGATGAAAGTTTTTTGGGAGCTCATAAGCTAAGCGTCACTCTATTGGACCAGGAAGTTACAGCTAACGTACCCGTAAGCTGTGGTGATGGAGAGGAGAGAGGTATGCTTGAGGAAGAGTAGATCTCTTTTGTTGTAGGAGAGGCTGTTTTAACGTCTATTACGTGCTCCATCAGACTGATCAGATATGATAATAATTGAGCTCTCTTATGAAGAAAAAGCCACAGGCTGTGTTGAAGAAGAGGCCACAGGCACCGGGTGTTTTAAAGAAGAGGTGGGTCACGGGCTGAGGCTATGGTGGAAATTGGAAAGCATCGTCAAGTGTTGTAGTCATTCGTGGAAACATCATGTTATCTCAGTTCCTCTTAAGTGTGATAGCTTTTCATTATTATTATTATTATCATCATCGTCAATTAAAGAATAATATGTTTGACGTTTACTGGCTAAAAGAAAAGAGTTCATGAGCTCATAAATTGTGAATACGTATATTAAATTACAAGTTTAAATCAAAACTAGGATAGATTATACGTTTTAATTCTTTTCACACTTGTCATAAAGAAACAAGATAATCAATAATATGACAAAACAACAAAAACTATAGTATGATAGACCGTGTTCAAGGTGCAAGAAATAGTTATTTCTAGCTGAAAACAATGAAAAGAGATAAGGGCCCTCCAAGAAATTACATGAGAAATTTCTAGCGTAATTGATGGGGCTAACGTAAACATAAAGAAAGCTTTTGACGAAGCTGAATTCAATAATATAAGAAGATTGAATTTTGACTTCTCTGAATACTATGCAAATATTAAACAAAGACTTGCCTTGTTTGACCCATAATTAATGCCAAATTGGTTTAAGTTATTGTTGAAACCCATTTTAGTTATTATATCAGATTGAGATCCTCTAGTGGACATATAAACCGTTACAACTTTGCTATTGAATTTTATAACCTAAAATATCATCATCCTTGGTCATCCAAGATTGTGATAATATCCAGTTTAGACATAGACTAATAGTTTTATCTGCTAAATTTGTAATTCAAAACGTCGTCTAGTGACTCGTTAACATATTTCTGTTTTAAACCCACAATGCATTACCAGCTGCTTTAGAGCCTTGCAACACTAAATGTTATTGTTGGTGATCATCTAGAAGAAGAAAATAGACACTACGCAAACATGCATGCGTACAATTTTTCTCATAGTACACGTTTTCTATGTCAATATTTACACAATCGAACGAACCAAAAGCCACACAAAATGACATTGACTCTTCCAAGTGAAAATGACAAAAACAAAAATTGTTTTTGAGTATTTAATTTTGCAAAAACGTGTTAAAATTTGATAGGATGGCAAGCAGGGACGGAGCCACATTAGGGGCAAGGGGGGACTATGGCCCCCCTCGAATTTTTCAGAAACTTTATACGTTCTTTAATTGGACCGACAAAAATTCTTTAAAATTTTATACGTTCTTTAATTTCTTGAACCAAAATATAATTTCAAATGCAAGTTTTTTTATAATTTCTTGAACCAAAATAGAATTTCTTTATAAGTCAAGATGGACTGGACTGTCTTGACTTTCCTGAACAAAAGATTTTTCTTAGTTTAACCTGAAGACTTTTAGCTTCCACATCTATTTATATGCCGAAAGATATTATTGACAAGTAATAGTAGGAAACTCTTGAACTATTTAAAAACACAATTTACAAGTAAATATTAAATTCATTCACAATAGAATGAGTTTATTTATGAATGGAAGGGAAGCTTTAGACAGAGTTCCTCAATTAAATACCATAATTTTATTTCTTTATCCATGATCATTTTGCATCAGTTTTTGTTGGGATGGATGACCACTTTATTTATAAGGTGTTATGCTGATGCAAACAAGGGTCTAAAGCTTATAAATGATGTTTAACTACACATATCCATTTCTTACCATCTAGTGGACAAGACGTTTTTTGCTATGCGCTACCCACTACTAAGTGCTACGCATGATTTGAGTTTAGTTTAATAATAGGAGTTTTGATTTAGAGATGATAATCTTTATATATATATATATATAATTCTTTTGTATAAGTGTGATAATTACAATTCTGTAGCAAGTATATTCATTGCAAGGAGCGGGGTGAGAAAATATTGAATATTATGACTTCATTTGACGCAACCCGAACTTGGGTAAATCAGGATAATTAAATCGCCTGTTATTTATATTTACTATGTGACTGTTTGCTTTATTGATTTTGTACAGTTTTTAGTTCATTTTTTACAATTTTATCATCTGAAGAAACAAAAGGTTTTGGAGGAATCTCCAAGCTCTGCAAGTCACCCTCAAGCTTTAGTAACCACACAGCATGGAAGGTCTCCTTGTAGGATTCCACTGAATGCACGAGAGTCCCACTTTTGAAAGTTACTTGGCAATTTCCTTATCTTCATTTTCCATAATTTTCTAATTCTTTTACATATATATTCACTGAGGAAAGTAAATTTGGCTTTCATTTTCACTTGTAAGATCAGTATTGCAGCAAACCTTCTCTTAAAACATCACTCCATAGCTAAACACATAAGACTTGTAAGCAACTTCTCCGAAGTACTTGGAGAAGAGATCCAGGGCAATATAGCCTGTAGTTCCTCGAGCTGCAATCATTTATACAGTACTTTGTTCCTTTAAGCATAGCCTAGCCAGCCCAAAATCTGCAGTCTTCCGCTTAAACTATAGTCCCTTGTGAAAATCCCAAAAGCCGAATGTTAGGAATCTAATTGGTTGGGAATTGAATAGGGTGAAAGTATACAAGTGGGAGGGAAAGATTTTGAGCTAGCCTTTGGGTAGGAAAAACATAATTGCACTTTGTGAAGACCCAACAAGTGGAATAGGACCCAAACGTTTAAAAAACAATCCATCCAACTGGAGGCTTCCGGTCTATGTAAATTGTAACCTCAGCTCCAACTTTGCCCGGAGGCCCAGTTGAGAGAGCTGACCACCATTTCGTACATAAATGTGACACTCATTAGAAATAAAAATCACCTTAGTGATAATAATTCATTAACAAATTCATTTATTATAAAAAAAAGGTGAATAGATATTAAAATAATATTAATTTCATTAAATGCAAACTTGTTTGGAATGAATCAAGATAAATTATACAAATTCCTTCTTTTTTTTTTTTAATTGTTATGTGATTGTTTATGATTTGCTTTTTAGAATTCTACCATGTTATAAACTTATTTATTTTTAACATCGGTGTATGAGCTTTAAAAGCATTGTGTTTACTTTGAATGAACTAAACTTATAGATTTTTAATTAAAGGGATTAAAGTTTCATTATTTTTTATTAAAGATGCCTAACCAGACACCTAACTTCTAAAACAAAATAAAACAAATAATTCTAATTGTGTTTATTTTATATTTTCAATTAAAAAAATACTAAAAATTTGGTCTCTTTATAAAAAATTTTGAAAGTTTGACTCTACAATAGAAAAATATGAGAGTTCGATCAATTTAATAAAAATAAAACAACGTTTGGGCCTTTTGAAAAAAATTGTGATAGTTCGATACAACAAGTATTGTTATCCCCTGTAAAATGTTGACAATTAAAAAAAATACAAACTTAATAAAAAACGAAGAATAAGGAATTCTTAAAATATTATTAAAAGAAATATTCTCTTGTAGAGAATGCCCACTTTTTTTTATTGTTTATTGTATAATTTAGTGTTAAAAGACAAAGAACAATGCTGTATGTGCATATAATTTTGAGTACATAAATACATATACAGATAATATATTATCATATGAATAGATATTATTTTATTTTTAATTTAAAATCTCTCAATTATAGATCATCTATATGTATAATTGTCAAATAATGAAGATAATATTGACGTTGTGGCAACTTCGTGGTCCACCTCTTGGGGACACAATGTCCGTCTGTGCTTGGTGTTTAAACACGAAGAAGGCCACCAATCCTTTTTTTTTTTTTTTGAAGTAATCCTTTTCTTTTGTGCAATTTGGCACTTGTAACAGCTTGCTTACTAGTCAACGCTAGACTGAGATATATGTAATATATATATATTTTTGAATATATAAATACATATATAAATAATGTATTATTATGTAATTTAGTATTATTTTATTTTTAACTCAAAAAATATATATATAGTTTTATTTTTAAAATGTTAATGTTTTTCTTTGTTGTATCAAGATTCTCTGTGATAAAGGCTTCCACACAATTGTTTCTGCCCTACGCATGTACAAATGGGAACTAACATATATATAAACAATTTGATTTGTCATTATATTATTAGGTGATCTAATTATCTACAAACTTGAAAACTTTAAGCTTTCAGATGTATTATTTTAAGAGATATCATTAATACAAAAATACTTATATAGATAATATATTATCATATGAATAAGTAATTTTTAATTAAAAATAAAATAACACTAAATCACATAACAACACATCATTTATGTATTCATTTGTATACTCAAAAATGTATATATATAATATTACTCATATTTCAGCCTAGCGTTGACTAATGAGCAAGTTGTTACTCATTATTCACATGTATTTTTTAAAAGATATCATTTAAAGACCAAACAATTTACAAATAAAAATTGAATTCTCAAAGCTAGGGATGACAACGGGGAGAGGATCTCAATTCTCGTCCTCATCCTTGTAAGGGATATCGATCTCCATCCCTGTTACAAGGATGACAAGAATTTCTCATCCCAACCCATCCCATCCCATCCCATCCCCTCCTTGTCCCAATCCCCTTAGAAAAATTTTTTTTCTTCGTACTCTCTAATCACAATATAAATATATTAAATAATAAAATTAACTAAAATTAAAATTAATTTATTATTTTAAATGTCACAAATATTATATATTAATCATCTTAATATACACAACAATAATAAAAGTAAATTTAAAAAATATAAACAATCTAAAACTATAAAGATATGTTAATATTTTAATTAAAAATATTAATATAAAGAGGTAAGGATAGGGATAAGGACGGGGACAGGGACAAGAAGGGAGGGGATACATGTATCCTAAACAAAAGCTTCTTCGTAATTCATTAAAGATAATCATAGTGAACTATACTATAAAAGGTCTAATGTAGTAGTTGATTTTCATTGCTAAATACCATAAAATCGGGACTTTAGACTTTAGACAATGAAATCATGTCTGCCATAAATGCCTTCGTTGCATTAGGTAATAGACAATTATTTATATATGATTAGCCAACAGTAAAAATCATTGTTGCACTAGTAACCCAAATGCAACAGTTTTAGCGCTATCTAACAGTTTTATGGTTTGTTTAGTCCATTAGACGACAGTTTTATGGTGCAATGAAATCATGTCTGACATAAAGCTAACAGTTTATTTAGTTCCTAATGCAACAGCTTTGGTTACTAAAAGTAGTAGTTATTAAGAACATTAGACGACGACTGCTAGTTATTTTAAATAATAAATTGTGTCATTTTTAAGCGACGACTATTTAGCTAAGCAACAATTATTTGAGATATTAGGTGACGGTTATAAGTTATTTTAAGTAAAGAATTGTCTCGTTTTTAAGCAACGACTATTTAGCTAAGACAATAGTTATAAAAAACTTTAGGTAACAGTTTTAAATATTTTAAATAACAAATTATGTCAACTTTAAACAACAGCTATTTAGTTAATGCAACAGTTTGTAATATTGTAAAGATAATAGTTTTAATGGCTAAAGCAACAATTGTATATTTGTTGTTGCATTAATTGTATATATTTAATACAACGGTTTGTGTGCATAATGTAATAGCTTTGTTTTGTTTTTTTTCTTTTGTCATTTTTTAAATAGATAATAAATTCTCTAACAATATTAAGATAGATAATCAAATAAGAAATAGGATAATAAAAAACAAAGTCATGTATTGTAACAAAACAATTTTCAATTCAAAGTCAAGTGATCCAAAATTTGTATAATACGTACTTAAAATAAAAAATTTTAACAAATCTCATCATAAGCAAAAAAGTAATTTATGACTTTGATTAAAGAAATCCTCAAAAAACGCTTAAATTACAAGCCTCCACAATAATCATATAATACTCACTCTTTTTTCTACCATCATTAATCATCATCGTTTAATAAAAAAGAAAAAAAAAAGTCAATTAAATTATTATTTAATCACATATTAGAATATAAGTTAACATACCACTATATGCTAACATGTCACACAAACTACAATTCACCTTATTTTTAAACTAACAACTTATATAGATGATCCACTGTGGTCAAATTTCACTGCAATAACCAACCAAATAGAAGAAAAAAATAATTACATTACAATTTTTCATTGTTATTATATAAGATAAATGATATTAACATTTCATTACTATTATATATGCTAAATCGCAAGTGAAAAAATTTTATAACGAAGTGTCTAAACAATCGCCAAACAAGCTTTCATAACATCTTATGAAAAAATAAATGTCATATAGAAACCAAAAGCTAAAGAAGACATTTAACAATATATAGTATATAGAAAAGAAAGGAAATAGTAATTTGCGATGTGTAGAAAGCATATAGAAGCCATTATAATAATGCATTATTGTTAAACAATATATAGTAATGTCACAATACGTCGCCAAATACAACAGCTATAATCCAGCGTCTATATTAGAAAACAAAATCACCAAAAGACAAAAACAAAGCAGCCAAAAAACAGAGCAAAATAGAAGAACTACTAGCTTAGACGCTGTGTAGTCTCTAATTTAGTTTATAACTGAATTGGATCTTTACACAATTGATTTTATTTTTTAGCTCACTGTTCCACCACTAAGTCATGTGTCTCTTGTTGAAAATGAATATTTACACTCATTGATCAACCAACTGCTACTGCACATTTTGTTGTGGTATTGTGGAACTTTCATGATGTTCGTTGCTCTTTTGTGACTAGCCTTTGGCCTTTTGTGGTTGTCCAGTTGGTGGTGTTGGTGGTTTCTTGCACTTTTGGCGAAGACCTGCTGAAACTTGTTGTTCTCTAACTATTAGGTATGGGTTCGCCCATGATGGGTTAACTCCATCCGGTTTACTTAACTGCCAAATGGTAGGTGTTTGAGGTTATTGGATGATAGTTGGAATGTTATTTAAATATCCAAAAACTGTCATTCCATAATAATGTCTTCTTCTTCTTCTTAGCCATAGAAAAGAAACAGAAACTAATGTCTTCCCAAAGGAATACAGTGCGTGGGCAAATGGGTCATGGAAATGACTCACATCAACACCTTGTACCGTATTCGAATGGGCTTTGTTGCAAACTTGAAGCTGAATACGCTAAATTATGTTTACTGTAATTTACAAAATTTGATTTGACATGTTTGATTGTTTTCAACATTGGTATTAGAGCGTAGGTTGCAAATATGTCATGTGTTCAATAAATTATATCGTGTATTATGTGCAATTATCATTTGAATTTTGATTTATGATTGAAATTATGTTTAAATTTGGATATTGGGCACGAATTGAATTCAGCCAAATTGCATGAAATTGAATGTTAGAAACATGTTAGGATGAAGCCTAGATGGTTTTTACATGCATTGAAATTAAAATCACATCGAAGTAATGTTGGAATCGACAAAAATAAAGCCAAAACCGAGACATTAGATGTGTTTTTCTTCCTCGCCATTTTGACAGATTCTGACAACATTGGTGTCAAAAGTTGGAATGAGATGACTCTCCATCGACAGAGCATCAAAAGCC
Source organism: Mangifera indica (assembly GCF_011075055.1). Lineage (NCBI taxonomy): Eukaryota > Viridiplantae > Streptophyta > Magnoliopsida > Sapindales > Anacardiaceae > Mangifera > Mangifera indica. The sequence goes on along the minus strand of NC_058142.1, from coordinate 17,760,055 downwards.
CAATGGTCTTGTTGTCGGAGGATGGCCGGAAGGCAATCAATTTAATGGCCAAATATTTAGGGTTTTTATGCAAATTCAGATTACAGTCGGGTTAGAAAAACTTGATTGTCCAACCCATTAGTTAACAAGTTGGTCAAAACCTATTAGTCAACAGGTCAACCCGCATAGTCAACTAGGTTGTTGTTGTTTCATCAATAATCTCTATTTTTATTAGTCTATTGTTCAACATTATAAGTTTACATTTTAACATTATGGACAATCCTAGTTAGTAAAAACATGTATTATTTGCATTCTTGTTTAATTCACGTATTAAACATGTTGAGAAGAATTTTTGAATCCAAAACGTATTAAACACGAATCATTCAACTGTATTTTATATTTGCCGTATTTTTGAAATTTTGGCTAAGCTTAGAGTGCAAAATTGTCCCATATATTTTCAATTATTTACAATAATGTCATAACGATTTAAAAAAAAAAAAACCAATTTGTTTCTTCTTAATCCCGAATTTCCCATTCTCTCTCCCTTGTACAAAGATTCATGCTCCACAAAAACACTCAAAGTCTCCAACACCTAAACCATCTTCTTTAATTTAAATTTGTTGCTGTCAAAATGTAGAGAAATTTCAAGTTCCAACCAAGATATATTCTTTTCTTCTAGGCATTTGTCTTCATCAGGTGATTGTCTTCAAATATACAAAACAAGTTTTTCCTGTTTGGCACTATAATATTTTGTTTCACATGTGTTTTATAGGTGGAAGATTTTGATTGTAACATAATGTTATCTTTTGGTAAAGTGAATGCACCACCTCTAATTTCATTGTATGATCATATTTATTCCTCAAAATTAATCAACTCTTTTATGTATTGGGAAAGTTATTTTTAGTTCTATTTCTAACATAAGAAAGTACTTTTGATGTTAAATTGGATTTTGATCTTTAGTTAAATGTTACTTTGGATGCACTAACAACTTGTGCATGAATTTTTACTAACCTTAGTATTATTCTTTATTGTTTATGTGTTTAGTTAAAAGTTTCTATTTGCATGTTTTGATGATAAACCTTTTAAAGTGCATAGTAGTATGCTCTTTAGGCTATTTTATTTATCATATAGGCTTGTTTGACATCAATTTTGAATTCTTTTATGTTAGTTTTGTAATGATTTTAATATTGCGGGCATGTATCTTGTGTTTGAGTCTCAACGAAGTTTTTATTGAGAGTCTTGAGACAAAATTTGATTTTTGATTATATATTATGTTATATTAGGTTTAATAGTTAATTAAATAATTTATATTTGAATTATTATATTTATTTTCATTAAAGATTCGTAAAAAGTGTTAAAATTATTATTAATATTACCGTATTTTTAAAAACATATTATTGACAAAGTATCATATTAAACTTATATATATATGTTTCATATTTTTTCCGTATGTGAAATTTATGAGTGTTTTTTTATAAACTTATTTTTCACTATTTATCGTATCATACTTGTATAATTTTTGTACTATTTTTTCTTATTCTTGTATTTACTAATTAGGTGGACAAGTCAATTGTTTTTGTTGTTATTATTATTAGAGGTAGATTTGAGCCAAATTGACATTAAAAAAACAAACTTGAGCTCAATTTGAATAAAAAGGGTTAATTCAAGCTTGACTTATTTGAGTCAGTGAACTGTAATATCAAAGAAAGAAAAAAGTCATCTGAGAAAAAATTGCTAAAGAAGGAAAAAAAATTGTCAAACAAGAAGAAAAATAATTTCTAGTGAAAGGAGATTTTGTACAATTATGCCAATGAGCTAGAAATTAACTTTGAGCAATCTTATATGCATATAATTTTAAATACCCAATTAAATATTTAAATAATATATCATCATGTAATTTAGTATTATAGAATCATTCAATCACATGATAATACATTATCTCGGTATTTAAAATTGGATATACATGGTTTCATTGATTAGCTTTTAGATGCATATAAGTCCTCCCAACAAATGTGGCCAAACTTATCCTCGAACTAGATTTGTCAATGGGTTAAATTGGGTCGGGCCATGCTAAGCCGAGGCCCGCTATAGTGCAATCCTTACGGGTTAGGCTCGCTTGTTATCTTATGAGAGCGCACGACACGACTTGTAATGTAGCGGATTGTGCCATGCTAAGCATTAACTGAGTCGGCCTATGAGCTTTCGATAGGTTGCCCGTATTTTTAATAATAAAATATTCAAAAAAATAAATTCTTAAATATTATAAATTTATATTCACTTTAAATTAGTACAACCAAGAACAATACTTTGAAAATGGTGAGTTGACCCTTCAAACTATATATTTTTATTTATTTTTAAATGATGCAAAACTATTTATGTATTTCTATTATTTATATTCGTATTCTAACTAAAGAAATCTCTAAAATTTTACTCAAAAAAACTCCACTTCCTAATATTTACAAACTTTCTTTAATCTATCAATCTCAAATTCTCTCAATCAAATTGTATTTATGTTTAACAACTTAGTTTTTATTTTGTTTTTATAATTTTGTTAACTATTTTTTTCTTTTTGAATACTTTAATAATGAAGACACTTTAAATGTTTTAAATGAAAACATTGTTCAAATAGTTTGGACAAATTTATTTTTGTATGCTCAAATGTGAAAAAATAAGTACAGTGTAAATACAGTAAAAGAATCCTTGTAGAAATAAGTAAGAGCGAAATCGGACTTCTCATTCTCATACATTATAATAAAGATACTCTATTTTGATACATCTAAACAAAATAGTAGATAAAACAAAATAGGATAATGTCACTTTTTACTACCGTAGTAGGTTGTGCAAAAAATGTGGGTGGCTCGAACTCCTTGACACCTCTACCTCAAACTGTACATGAAAATGATCCATCTACTTCAGACGTCCCATTTTTTATAAATTGTATAGGTGACACATTTCATGTCCAAAATCACTTTTCTATGAACAAAATAGTGATAGAGACAGACGGCAGCTTCATGGTCCACCTCTTGGGGACACAGTGTCCATCTGTGCTTGGTGTTTAAACACGAAGAAGGCCACCAATCCCTCTTTTTCTCTTTTTTCTTTTTTCTTTTTTATTTTTAAGTAATCCTTTTCTTTTATGTAATTTGTCACTGACTTGAAACAGCTTGCTCATTAGACAAGGCTAGACTAAAACATTAACAATGTTACGCATACATATTTTTTAGTATATAAATAGATATATAAATAATATATTATCATATAATTTAATATTATTTTATCTTTAATTTAAAATCATCCAATCACTTAGTAATATATTAACTATATACTTATTTATATAATTAAAAATACATACACATAATTTTATTAATTTAGTATTAATGTTTTTCTTTATTATATCAATATTCTCTGTAATAAAGGCTTCAACACAATTGTTTCTGCCGTATAGATTTACAAAGGCCAAACGACTATTTCCCACCCAAGGTATGCTGCATTCTCAAGTGTCCCCCTTTTAACTATCAAAATACCAAATACCCACCCATGGGCTGTTAAATTTAACGGAACCCTAACACCTTAAAATTTTATCTCTTTTTCCCCCATAACCCCTAAAAACTAACCATTTCCCCCTAGGCCAAGTTTTGAAAAATAGCATTTCCCCCCCCCCTAGGGTTTAGTTTTCAATCCCCGACGCCAAATCCGGAGCCATTGCAGACGAGGAAGCCTTCCCGACGCACCACCATGCTCCGACGGCCTCTCTTCTCTCCTCTGGAACGCCGATCGGCCTAGATCTGGCGAAGACGACTACCTGAAACAACGAAGCTCTTTGTCTGACACGAAGCTCTTCGTCGGGAGACGAGGCTCTTCGTCTTCCCAGACGAAGACGACGAGCTCGTCTCCGTCTGAGAAGACGTCGCATCTTCCCAGATGGAGAAGAGGTAGTCGTCGTCTGGGAAGACGAAGAGCCTCGTCTCCCGACGAAGAGCTTCGTCGTTTCAGGTCGTCGTCTTCGCCAGATCTGGGGCTGATCGGTGTTCCAAAGGAGAGAAGAAAGGCCGTTGGAGCATGGTGGTGCGTCGGGAAGGCTTCGTCGTCGACGATGGCTTCGGATTTGGCGTCGGGGATTGAAAACTAAACCCTAAGGGGGGGAACGCTATTTTTCAAAACTTGACCTAGGGGGAAATGGTTAGTTTTTAGCGGTTAGGGGGGGAGACGGGGATTAAATTGTAATTTATTTTTAATATTACAGATAAAATGACGATTTTACCCTTGAATCCGTTTTTTTTAACAGTCTATGGGTGGGTATTTGGTATTTTGATAGTTAAAGGGGGGAAACTTGAGAATACAGCATACCTTGGGTGGGAAATAGTCGTTTGGCCATTTACAAATGATGGAACTAACATATATAAACTATTTGATTTATCATCATGTTATTGGGTCTCTAATTGTCCGCAAACCTGAAGACTTTAAGCTTTCACATGCATTTTTTAAAAGATTTCATCTAAAAACCAGACAATTTACAAATAAATATTCAATTCTCCAAGCTACTGTGTCCATGCTGTTATATGTAATCCATGAGAAAAGACTTTTGTTTTATCAAAGACTCTGAGTACTTCACAATTTTTAGGCTTTATCCAATAAAATGTATTCAGGATTTCTATGCCAGCAATATGTGTCCTTCCAGGCCCATAATAGGACAGTCAATGGCAATTTATACAATTTCAGCCCTGTAGGCTGTGGCCACTCAGGGTTACTCTTTCTTAAATTTCTTGAATGGGACTTCGATTAACTGGATCGTCCTCAACTTTCCTGAACAAAAGCTTCTCCTTAGTTCATTAAAGATGATCATAGTGAGTTTAGAAATTTACTTATGCATAGTAACTCATCCCAAAAACTTAATGTACTCTAGACATCATAACAGGGGGTTGGGCCAGCTTGCAGCCTGACCTAGGCTCACCATTTTCGATGCAGCTCGTCGGGGCATAATCAGCTATTGTAGCAGGTTAAATTTTATTTAAAAAAAAAAAAAATTGAAACCCTGTCATTCTGCACCTGCGGGGACATTGTCATCCTGCACCAAGGAGCTGGCCCGTTAAGTGCTCCACACAGCCCACAAGGTCCACACTATGGCAAGCCTTGGCTTGGCATAGCATATTGACACAACGGGCCAAGCCGAAGCCAGCCTGGCCCATTATCATGTCAATCTATTCTATTCGATTTAATCATTTGAAGAAAGAAAAGGCTTTGGAGGAATCTCCAAGCTATGCAAGTCAAGCTCAAGCATTTAGTTATTAGTATAATAGGATACCAATAGTTACAAGAAGAACAATATATTTAATGATCATGGGTAAATTTTCCAATTTTCCTTTTATTTTTGTTTTTATTTATGTGCTCATCGTAAAGCCCTCCACTAGTGGCTGAAGGCTTTCTAAGACATGGAGGGTTTGATCATTTTATTTAATCCTCTAAGTCCATGCTCTTATTGTATATATGGGGTCATTTGCAATATTATAGCAAATTTGATCACCTTATAAGTCGTTGTGGATTTGAGTCAAACTGAATTCAAATAATGATTAATTATAATTCGGTTTGAATTTAGATTGATCAGTTTGAAATTAAATTTATTTTACTAGACCGGTGAACAAACTCATTAAAGAAGAAGAGGAAACATTCAAATTTAAAAGAAACATAAGAAAAGAATCAATTCAAACTTGAATTGATTTAATTGTGAATTCAAATTAAATCGAGTTATAAACTTGAATCATCAATTTGATTCATAATTTGAGTTGAACTAAACTATAAATTTAAAAAATCAATTCAAGCTATGAATTAGAGTTAAATTCAAACTAAATTAAGTCAAACTCGAGTCTAACCATTTTATATTTAAGTCAAATGATTTTGTTTTTTATTAAAATAATTAGAAAAAAGTGTGAAACATTGTCGTCTCACTCCCATATACAAAAATAAAATATCAATATCAACACTTCTCCAAACCGACAACAAAAATAGATTTCTCATTTGCACTCAACAAATTCAATCTGAGTCTCTTCAAATTATTAAAAAAAGCTTTAGAGAGGAAAAAATAATGAGAGGAAAAAATACTTTTTGTCTAAAAGTATTTTCGGGCTCCCGCTTGAATATTGACTGCTCAAGCCCTAAGCCCAATAAGGCCCATTATATATTAAGGCTACACCTATTCCTAGTATAAGATATAACTAATACGCCAAGCATAGGATTGTTTTACTCTGTTTTCCTAACAATTCATTTGTACATTCTACCTAAATTAATTCAACCCTTATCCGTATCCATTTAACATTCAATTCCCAATCTGCTGGCCAGCCACTCCTAAGTGTCCCTTGTTCGTCGACGCTGAACGTTTTGAAGAAACTGAGCTGCGCTTGGGGCTAGCGGGAGGTGGCCGGCGGTAGTGGTGGCAAAAGTGAGATGGCCAAGAGCAGTGGAAATAGAGGCTTTTGGGAGACGGAGGTTGATTTGAAGCTTAATTTGTTAACGACAGAGTCGTCGTAGTCGGTCGTGATTGATGTTGATGTTATGGAGAAGATGAAGGAGAAGACTAATGTTTTAAAGCCACCGGCCAAGTAAGTTCTTCTGCTGTGTTCATGTTTATACTGGTTAAATTGAAATCTTGAAAGAAAAAATATTACTTGAAACTTAAAAATGATCCATTAATTACAGAAATCTGGATGATAAGATAAGTTATTAACATTATAATGAAGATTTTAACTCATATTTGGAGTCCTACTGTGTTCATCTTTATACATTGGAAGATCTGTCCTCCAAAATTGCTAGTTACGTCATGCTCAAACTAGATAATTTTTTTTTTTAAATTTCTATATATGTTAATGGTTTCTTTCGTAATTGAATTTCTTTTGTTACTTTTCCATGTATTAGAGGTATGTGAGTTCTCTTGTTAATTGATTTTACTTCTCATTTCAATCAAAATTTAATGAAATTTGTCACAGTAATTGCTGTTATCTTCCCATTGTCATAGTTGATTTTTTTCTGTATCAACCACTGATGTGTTGTCTTCAGCATTTTTTTTTTTTATGTTTTTAATTTTGTTATATGATAACTATGTCTGCCTTTTTAATATGCATTCTTCCATTGTTGCTGTTGTTCTCAATCGACTTGTTGTTAATTTCTTATATTGTTGTTTGTGACTACTTTTATTCTATTGCCATTGTTGTTTCTGAAATCCAGTTACTGCCACTCATCACCATTTTTCCATAAGAAGGTTAATATAGCCCTGTTGTCAATGAAATTTAAGTAATGTCTACCGAGCAAGGAATTTCAGCTGGTGAAGAGGCTTACTGACAAGAAGAACCGAAGTTTCAAGTGAAGTGAAATATAGATGATTTGGCAGTCACTTTTGTCTATTGTATATTTAGTACATGAAATTGTGAAGATATTAAAATAACTGTGTTACCCTAGAAATTTTTTGAAATAAATTATTTTCGTTTCAATCATGATTTTGTTTCCACATATGTAGAATTTCGTTTGATATACATGCCAATAAGTGAATCTTGATTGATTCAGTTCTTGAATATCCTGGCTGGTGTCTCTATCTACTTCTGTACATGGTTGGGTATGCGTGTGTGTTGTTTGATGCTTAATAAATGAGAACCATTTTAGATTATTCCTGTGAAATATTTCTTTAATATCATTTAGTTCTGAGAATGCTTTTTGTGATAGGATGAGGAGAATGCATTACTGGAGCAGGCTTTTGCTATGTCCATGAATATTCTTGGATCTGATGTTTCTGCTGTTGATGCTGATAAGTTAGATGCAACTAATGAAGACAAGGGAGTTGGCATTGGGTAGGCTAATATATGCTTAATGGCTTACTTCAGGAATTGACTAATTTTCACCTGAATCTCAAAACGCTTTCTACAGTTAACAGAGGCATTTAAAGCGGCATCCCGATTGGCAATTGCCACTCCACCTCCTGCTTATGTATTGAGCCATGGTTTGGATGGCAGGTGAGTGATTTGATGCACTTATAATAGCACCATCCTAGTATGTTTAATTCATTTTTAATTGACTTTGAATATATTATTTTTAGCTGTTATTTGACTAACTGGGTTGCGAGAATTAGTTCACTTCTAAGTGCTTCAAGTGTACGAAACAATGAAAGGTAACATTGTTATTTTCTTTAAAATTTAGCACCACCTATCTTATACAATAATTTTGATAAACTTGTTTGGTGATTATTTATGCACTTCATCATGAATTTTTTCCAATTGCATTTTAACTTGTATTTATTAATGGAAAGTTGTAGTGTAATTGTAATTTTTTTCAATTTTGTTAGTTGTTGCAATGAAATTTGACTACAATAAATCATGTGTACGAATTGCTAGTTTAGATATAAGGTGTGTTATAGTTTTTATATTCTAATATTATGATAAATCTTAATTGCTACTATCTTTTTTCGTGATATGTAAACACATAATGGTCTAATAATTTATATTCTAATATTTGGTTAAATAATAATTTAATTAATTATTTTCCTTTTTGTTTAAGGATGTTGATTGATTATGGTAGAAAAAAGAGTGGGTATTTAACTTTATAATTATTGAAGAGGCATGTGATTTAGACATCTTTTGAGGATGTCTTCCATTAAGGACATAAATTCTCTTTTTGGATTATGATGAGATGTGTTAAAATTGTTTATGTTAACTATTTATTATACAAATTTGGATTATTTGACTTTGAATTGAAAATTATTTTGTTATAATATGTGACTTTATCTTTTATTCTTCTATTTTTTATTTACCTATTTTAATTTTTTAAAATTATTTATTGGCTACTTTAAATAGGGCAAAAGAAAAAAAACATTGTTGCATCATGCATACAAACCATTGTATTAAATACATATAGTTAATACAACAACAAATATACAATTATTGTTTTAACCATTAAAACCGTTGTCTTTACAGAATAATAAATCATTGCATTAATTAAATAATTGTTGCTTAAAAATAACATAATTTATTGCTTAAAATATTTAAAATTATTATCTAATTTTTTTGTAGCTGTTGCTTTAGATAAATAGTCATTTAAAAACAACACAATCTTTTGCTTAAAATAGTTTATAAGTGTTGTCTAATGTTTTTAATAACAGTTGCATTTGATAATTGAAACTATTGCATTTGGATCTAAACAAACCGTTAGTTTAAGTTATACCAAAACCGTTGCATTACCCAAATGCAATGCAACGGTTATTTTTACTGTTGGCTAATCAAATATAAATCATTGCCTATTACCTAATGTAATAGAGGTATTTGTGATGGGTATGATTTCATTGCTTAAAATCTAAAGCTATGGTTTCATGGATCTTTAGCAATGAAAACCAATCGTTACATTAGACTTATGGCAAATTCAAGTTAAATTAAATTATTCTTCGGGAAATTGAAATTTTTACCGCTATTTTATTCCGTGTATACAAAAATGTCACTTATCCTAAAACTTAAACAAATATACTACAACAGTAATCACCTTTCTCAAAATACTTCTTTTTAATTTTTCATGCATATATTTTCTCTACAATTTTTTTCTCTCTTCTTCCTCTTTTTTCAGAGTGATAAAGAAATAAATCATGCAGATCCTTGCTTTCTTCATCCTCATTTTCAAAAACAAAAAGAGGAAGGAAAAAATTAAATTATTCAGATTAAGAGTTCTTCTAAGTGAGAATATAAAAAAAAAAAAAGCAATCCACAAAAAAATTCAACTACATCTATTTTATACCTTGTAAGAAATGACCGTCGAAGAAAATCATTTATTAGGATTTAACTGGAAAAAAAATTAGCATTTAATGATTAAAATTAAAAAAAATTTGCGTTTAACTGAAAAAAAAAAAAACGTTGGTGTGAAATTCTGGATATTAAACCCTTAATATATATACATATAGCCAACCTTTATATGTATATATAATATTATAATATATATTATTAAATAATATTATTATAATATTATATATAATAATATTAATATATTATATATTATAATATAAAATATTATATATATTATTAGCCACCAACCCTTGGCGTTGGCCGTTGCCGTCAACCTTGGCGTTATATATAATATATATATTATAATATATTAATATTATTTTATTATAATTATATTAATATTATTTAATAAAATTATATTATAATATTATTATAATATATAATATAATATAATATAATATATATATAATTATATTATATTTTTTATCAGTTTTAAAATTTTCATAAATAACTTAAAATATATTAGATTATTTCAACATAGAGTTCAACATCTTCATAATTTGGACATGAAAATAAATTTGGACATAAAATTTAATTACTATGACCAACTTCTGAACCATCTTTGGCTTGAGATTTGTATGATTTAAAACATGACATCTTGATAACCAAATGCTTTCCATATTTTTATGGATTCGATCTCCACTAATCAGATTGAGAAAATACATTTTCTCTATCTCTAACAATATTAGGAGTAACTTTATCTAAGATAAAGTTATTATAATGTTGCAATAGCTTGCATGTCTCGCACTTCGTTGATTTGGGAAAATAGAGAGAGATGTTGAGTTTCTTATATTCATTACAATTCTGTGTTCTTCAGCGAGTGGTAATTCATCTACACATTGTCAATAATTCTTAAATTTTTTATCTTGGATAAGATCAGAAATTATTGGAGTTCAATAATCTGGTAATGACCTTAGTAATCCAGATATCCGCTCCTTTTGAGTTAATTTTATGCCCTTGTTTTTTAAATCATAATATTTCTCATGCATGACACCAAGATAAGTGAATAGGTTGTGTACTGGATTCATTTTATAGTTTAGATAATAGTCTTTAGTCAACATGTTCACCTTATATCTGACCAGTAAATAGAGAACAATAATTTATACATGCATAATAATATAAATATTTACTTTAAACAAAATATATATATTTTTATTTAAATATAAATAAATTAAGTGAAAATAAAAAATATATTTTTAAAATATAAATAAATTAAGCCAAAATTCAATAATAAGACGTGGCCAATCCAATATTTTTTTCCAAATCTTTCCAACCAAAATCAGTTTTCTAATAGTTTTTCATTTTTAAAATTGAACCAATTGACTAATCAATAATATTACGAAAATTGTAATATTTAACAATATGTTGATTTACTTAATTGAATTTCACTAGAATTAAATTGAAGTGATTTAGACTGAATCCAAATTGAAATAATTTTGGTGTAATACAGTATCCATACATTTATTTAAGGTTTCTTAAATCCTTACCTGTTCTTCTGTCAATATTTTGTCTCTGCAACAAGTTTTGTTGGTCGATTGCTCAATATAATTTTTTTTCGTGCAAAATATAGATCTCTCTATCTTTTCTGGTATGTTCGAGATAGATTGATATATATATATATATATATATATATATATATATATATATATATATATATATATATATATATTAAAGAAGAATCACGTGAATACTATTCTCTGCAATATTCTCATGTTTCTGCAATCAAATTTATCAAGGATTTAGGGTGGTCTATCGTTGCATAAAATACAAAAATAATTGTTATAAAAAACAAAAAGGGTTGGCCGCATGCATCTCTAATCAAATTTAGTAAGGATTTAGGGAGGGTCTACCATTGCATAGAATGCAAGGATAATACTTATAAAAAACAAAAATGGCTGGCGTTGAACCCTTGGCGCAACGCCAACCTTATTTAATTGTTTAGCGCAACCCCAACCTTATTTAATTGTTTAATTTTATTAAGGGTTGGACATGCCAACCCTTTTTGTTTTTTATAGCATACTGCCAACAATTTTTTATTTATTCTTCTGATTAATTTACTGTTATGTTATGTTTTTTACAAAAGCTTTTTCAGATAAAATTATTCTTTCTTGACATGTCTGTTGCTTTCTTTGCATGAATAATTCACTTAATAATTCAACTGCCTATCAGATTCAAACTTCATATGAATAATTCTTGACACTATATTTCCATTTTTTCAAATTAAGCTCCAAATGCAATACCAATGGAATCTGACAGGGAGTTTGAATCTGGGAGGCAGTTGAATTATTGAGTGAATTATTCATGTAAATAATGCAACAGATATGTCAGAAAAGAATAATTTCATTTGAAAAAGCTTTTGTAAAAAATATAGTATAACAGTAAATTAATCAGAAGAATAAATAAAAAAGGTGGGAAAAAGGGTTGACAGTATGCTATAAAAAACAATAAGGGTTGGCGTTGCGTCAAGGGTTCAACGCCAACCCTTTTTGTTTTTTATAAATATTATTCCTGTATTTTATGCAACGGTGGATCCTCCCTAAATCCTTGATAAATTTGATTAGAGAAGCATGTCATCAACCCTTTTTGTTTTTTATAACAATTATTTCTGCATTTTATGCAACGATAGACCATTCTAAATCCTTGATAAATTCGATTGCAGAAGCATGAGAATATTGTAGAGAATAGTATTCACGTGATTCTTTTTTAATATATATATATATATATATATATATATATATATATAGAGCAATCTATCTCGAACATACCAGAAAAGATAGAGAGATCTATATTTTGCACAAGAAAAAATTATATTGAGCAATCGGCCGATAAAACTTGTTGCAGAGACGAAATATTGACAGGATCACAGGTAAGGATTTAAGAAACCTTAAATAAATGTATGAGTACTGTATTGCACCAAAATTATTCAATTTGGATTCAGTCTAAATCACTTCAATTTAATTTTAGTGAAATTCAATTAAGTAAATCAACATTGTTAAATATTACAATTTTCGTAATATTGTTGATTAGCGAATTGGTTCAATTTTAAAAATGAAAAACTATTAGAAAACTGATTTTGGTTGGAAAGATTTGGAAAAAAGTATTGGGTTAGTCACGCCTTCTTATTGAATTTTGGCTTAATTTATTTATATTTTAAAAATACATTTTTTATTTTCACTTAATTTATTTATATTTAAATAAAAAAATATATATTTTGTTTAAAGTAAATATTTATATTGTTATGCATGTATAAATTATTGTTCTTTATTTATTGGTTAGATATAAGATGAACATGTTGACTAAGGACTACTATTTAAACTATAAGATGAATCCAGTGCACAACATGTTTATTCATCTTGGTGTCATGCATGAGAGATTATGATTTAAAAGACAAGCGCATAAAATTAACTCAAAAGGAGCAGATATCTAGATTATTACGGTCATTACCAGATTATTGGACTCCAATAATTTATGATCTTGTCCAAGATAAAAAATTCAAGAATTATTGACAATGTGTAGATGAATTACGGCTCGCTGAAGAACACAAAATTGTAATGAATATAAGAAAGTCAACATCTTTTTCTATTTTCCCAAATCAACGAAGTGCGACACATGCAGGCTATGATAACATTATAATAATTTTGTCTTAGATAAAGTTACTCGTAATATTGTTAGAGATAGAGAAAATATGTTTTCTCAATCTGATTGGTGGAGATCGAATCCATATAAATATGGAGAACGTTTGGTTATCAAGATGCTCTGTTTTAAATCGTAAAAATCTTAAACAAAAAATGGTTCAGAAGTTAGTCATAGTAATTAAATTTTATGTCCAAATTATGAAGATGTTGAAATAATCTAATATATTTTATAGTTATTTGTGACAATTCTAAGAGTGATGAAAAATATAATATATTATATGTCCAAAAAATTATTAATAAATTGACTTAAAAAATTGGTTGGCGTTAACCATTTAATTATAAACCTTAAATATTATAATTAAAAATATAATATGATTATAAATATATTATAATATTATAATGGGTTGACGGCAACGCCAGCGTTTAGCATTAACGCCAAGGGTTCGCTAGCGCTAGCGAACCCTTGCTTTAACTTATATATTATATAAAATATAATATAATATTTTAATAATATTATAATATAATTCTATTAAATAATATTAATATAATTATGATTAATAATATTAATATATTATAATATATTATATAATATAATATATTATATATAATTATAATTATATATTATAATATATTAAATATAATATATTATATATTAATATATAATATATTATAATATATATTAAATAATATATAATATAATATAATATTAATATAATAATATTATTTAATAATATATATTATAATATTATTTAATAATATATATTATAATATTATATATACATATAAGGGTTGGCGTCGCCAACCCTTATATGTATATATATTAAGGCGCCAATCTTTAATACCCAGAATTTCACGCCAATGTTTTTTTTTTCCAGTTAAGCATAAATTTTTTTTTTAGTTTTAACCCTTAAATACTAATTTTTATTTTTCAGTTAAATCATACTAAATGATCTTCTTCAATGATCATTTATTCCAGGGTATAAAGTGGATGTAGTTAAGTTTTTTTGTGGATTGCTTTTTTTTTTATATCCTCACTTAGAAGAACTCTTAATATGAAGAATTCAGTTTTTTTCTTCCTCTTTTTGTTTTTGAAGATGAGGATGAAGAGAGTAAAGATTTTTTTGTATGATTTATTTCTTTATCACTTTGAAAGAAGATGAAGAAGAGAGAAAAAAGTTACAGAGAAGAGGAGAGAGAATATATGTATAAAAGATTAAAGAGAGATATTTTAGAGAAGGTGATTATTGTTATGGTATATTTGTTTAAGTTTTAAGATATATAATATTTTTGTATATATAAAATAAAATAGTGATAAAAATTTCAATTTCTCTTTTACTTGTAAGGGTGGTCAAACTTCCCTTTCTATGGTACCATAGAATTGTAAAAATCTTTAGCTAGAAAACAAAACGAGCACCAAGTTTTGTAATTAGGAAAATATGAAATGTATCGCAAGACAAGCATTTACTACCACATAGGCTATGTTTAACTTGGCTATGGATTTCAAGTTGTTGCTTAAAACAATAAAAGCTATGGTTTTATTACTATTGCATTAGAAAATTAATAATAAGCAATGGTTGCAAAAAACTGTAGTATTATGGAACATAAAGCAACGGATTTAATAATTTTGATTAGAAAATTAACAATAAACAACAATTACATAAAAACCGTGGCATTATGGAATAAAAATCAATAGATTTAATAGTGTTGTATTATAAAATTAACAATAAGGTACGGTTGCAAAAATATGGTAGTGTTCTGGGATATAAAGTAGCACATTTAATAATCATTATAATATATCAAAATTTTAGCTATAGTTTAATTAGATATAAAATGTTATGATGCATCAAATTAAACTGACATTTCATGAAGGCACCAAACATTATTTTTCTGTTCCTAATCAATTTGCACCAATTTCATAAAACATTTAGTTTCTTTTTTCACGCCAATCTAAAATCAAGTTGACCTTGTCTTGAAAGTTGGTTCAACTTATTTTGACTTGACTCAAATTTGAGACTGGTTTAAATCGAGAGGGTTGTTACTTCTTGAAACTAAGTCGAGCTCAAACTAAAGAGTTTGACTTTATTTAGCTTGAGTTCAACGTAAATTAAAAAATGAGTTAAATCAAATCGAGTTGACTTATAAGAGTAAATTAATTCAGTTTGAATCTAAACTTACTTGAGCCGAACCAATTTGAGATTTTCAAGAAATTCAAATCAATGTAGTTTCAATATCCAAGCTTAACATATAAAAATGTCTTTTGTATTTTCAATTAATTATCATAATGTTATAGCTAAATAAAAAAAGAAACTTATTTTTTTTAATTAAATCCCAAACCTCCGTGATTTATTTTTTCTATTAAATCTTGTTTTTTAATTAAAATCTTATTAGGAAAAACCTTATTTGTTTTATTAAATCCCAAACCTCCCTTGCCTTATTTTTCCTATTCAAGCCCAATCCTTCTGCCTTGCACAATTCTCTCCCCAATGGAAATAAGCGCTCTTCAATCTCAAACCTCCCTGCCTTGCTTGATTCTCTCTCTAGTAGCCATAAACACTCTTCAATCCCAAACCTCCCTGCCTTGCACAATTCTCTCTCCAGCAGCCATAAGTTCTCTTCAATTTGAAGATTCAAGATTGTTGTAGTCACGCCCGAGTCTTCTTCAATCTCCAGTGAAAGAATCATTAGTGGAGTTCAGCCCTCTTTCTCTTTCATCACTTCCAGTTCCGCCGTATTCCAGGTGAGGTATTTTAACTCTTCTTCTCTTTGGTCTCTTTGTTTATATAATTTCTCTTAGTCTAGATCCACTAACATATTCAAATAAAAGAATCAATGGGTTTTTGACCATTTTAGACTACTAGATCCACCAACACTTAATACATTAGATTTACCTAGGGAAAATCCATGGATTGACCTTGTGTAAATTGTATCTATTTTTCTTTACAGCAACAATTTTCTTTCATATAGAATAAAATATGATATAGAAGCGAAGTTTTATTATTAATTATTGGTATTGTTATTGGTAAATCAGTCCTTGATTTTATGGATGCTTTATCATATGAATAATTTGTCCTTGTATTGTGTTAAGGGTTATGCTTTTGATGAATATATGATAAGTTGGATGCTGACTCTACTATTTGTAAATTATTATTTTGTATTAGCTCATGATCATAAAGTTAATTGTGTAGAAGTCGGCCTTAATTTTGCGTTTTGTGCCTTAGTTTTGGGTGATGGTTTGGTGTTGATGCAATAGTTTAACATGCAACAAGAATCAATTAATACTTGAATATTTTTTATTTAGAAGTCTATGATTGGTATTTGGTAGTTGTTGACTCTGTTTAATTAACTTTCCCTCAAGTTGGAATTGGGACAAAAAAACTTAGAAGCCTTAATTAATTAATTTTAACTTGTCAAAATCACGAGTTTAAAAAATTCCCATAAAAATCAACTAATTAATTAAGTTCGAGCTTGAACTTAAACCAAAATCGAGCTCGATTCCTCTCAAACAAATTGAACTCGGTTTAATTTGAACTCTACTCAAATCCAACCCTTGAGATAAACAAACAATCTGGAATCCAACATTGATTTCATTTATTTTTGTAACCAATATGGAAATAAAGAAATGAAGCCATGTGGGTAGATTAAATATTATGCAGTTCTTTATCGTTCTTCTCCAGGGTCTACCTATTTATTGATTAGAGAAATATAGAAACATATTTTAGGCATTGACATTAAGCCTTAGTCATGGGTAGATCTAGTTTAATGTGACCATAATTTATATAATATAACACAATTCTAAAGAGTTTGTTGCAAGCATGGAAGACAGCAAATAAAAAGACACCTAAGACTGCATGGAAGACAATAATTGTAGCTCCATTTTAGCTTGAATTATGTCTAAAAAATTTATATTTCTTGCATGTACAACGCGCCATTCTCCTTTACTTTTTCAACAATTTTGTTTATTTGGGTGGCTTAGAGCTAACAATGCTTGTCTCATAGTGCATTGAACGTGAATTTTTATGATTACTTACGCATCTAATCCTTGTTTATGTATCTAACCGGCTTTCAAATAAACAAGGAACATAAATACTTTGATAATTAGTGCAAGATTCACGTCTTCCCAATCTAAAGATTATGCATTTATATGGTTTAAACAATGCAGTATCCTTATATATCATAGGTTCATAAAAAGTTAATTTTGTGTGTATTATATATTTATTCATAAAAAGTTGTAATATAATTGTTTTTTCTTCAATTTTGTTGATTTGTGCAGTGAAATTTGACCACAGTAAATCATATGTACGAGTTATTAATTCAAATATAAAATGGGTTATAGTTTTTATGAATGCGAGCATATAATGGTTTATTAATTATATTATGATATTTGGTTAAATAATAATTTAATTGACTTTTTTTTCTTTTTTTTTGAAGGATGGTGATTTTATGATTATTAAGAACACTTGTGATTTAGGCCTTTTTTAAGGATAACTGTCATCTAAGGACATAAATTCTCTTTTTGGATTATGATGAGATGTGTTAAAATTATTTATGTTAACTATTTATTTTACAAGTTTGGATTACTTAACTTTAAATTGAAAATTCTTTTGTTGCAATATATGACTTTCTTTTTTATTCTTTTATTACTTATTTGATTACCTATTTTAATATCTTTAGGTCATATATTATCTATTTAAAATAGGGCAAAAGAGAAAAATAAAACAAAATAGTTGTATTATGTACACAATCTGTTGTATTAAATGCATATAGCTAGTACAACAACAAATATACAATTGTTGTTTTAACCATTAAAATTTTTGTCTTTATAATATTATTAATCGTTGCAATAGTTAAATAGTCATCGCTTAAAAATGACACAATCTATTGTTTAAAATATTTAAAATTATTGTCTAATGTTTTTATAATCGTTGGGTTAGATAAATAGCTGTTGGTTAAAAATGATACAATCCATTGTTTAAAATAGTTTATAACCGTTGCTTAATATCCTTAATAACTGTTGTCTTAGCTAAAGAACCGTTGCTTGAATATGACATAGTCCGTTACTTAAAATAACTTATAATCATCGCGTAAAGTTTTTGATAATTGTAGCCTTTAGTAATCTAAACTGTTGCATTGGGGACTAAACAAGTTGTTAGCTTAGATCGCATCAAAACTGTTGCATTTGGGTAGTAATGTAGCTGCTATTTTTACTGTTGGCTGATCGAATAAAAACTGTTGTCTATTATCTAATGTAGCAGAGACATTTGTGGCAGCTACGATTTCATTGCCTAAAGTCTAAAGCCACAGTTTTATGGGCCTTTAGTAGGAAAAGTCAACCACTGTGTTACGCATTAGAAGGGATTTTCTAAATGCAACTAGAGATTTCTCATGTAATTGATGGACATATGAAAGAAAGTGTTAGAAACAAAGACAATTAGGAATTCATGGAATCGTCTATGGTTGGAATTGCACCAACTTCAATTATAAGCCACTACCTGTTTCTCACTCATGTAACGGTTAAGGTGTAACCGCTAGTCATTATCTGCTATGTTATAATCAACAATTTGAACTTATCCTATAAAGAACCGTTTTACAATTTTAAAAAAAATGAAAATTCTAGTAGAATTTGGTCTAGAAATAAGGATCCTAACATAGTTTAAGTTATATATGGCTTTTTTATATATATATAAACACATTATTTTTTTGTTTGTATAAATAGAACAACAGACATAACAATTCATTAATAAATACATTCATAGAAATAAGAGAGGAGTGAGAAAATATTGAAACAATATTAACTTACTTGAACTAACCATAGTTTTGGGTAAATAAGTATAAATCATACGAGTTTTTTTCTTTAGTGTATGTCTATTTGCTTTATTAATCTGGTACATAATTTCTAGTTTGCTTTACATCTATTATTGTATTTGTAGTTACCCTCATCTTCAATCAATCTATATTTAAATGTTGAGTAATATTATATGCATCTTAAGTAAATTTCACATTGTCAAAACACAAGAAAGATATTAGGGTTGTATTTGCCCACATCATTTGGGAAACTAAGATAAGACTAATTAATAGTTTATGAGCTCTTTAAATTATTAAGTGTTTTAGGATGAACCATGTATCCAAAATAAATATTATCTAAACAGTGCATCGAATTACTTAAACTAAGATATTACAATTCAGATCACCATCTTATCCCATTCATACTAATTAAAAAAAAAAAAAAGAAGCATAAAGTGGGATAGATATGTATTACATCATCATGAAATAATATAATGATGCATGTTTGTGTTCTCTTTCGTCTTTGTGTCTAAGTCAAGAAATATAATGGGTTTATATTTGCCCACATGGCTAAGGAAACTAAGATAAAATTGGTTAATAATTTATAAACTTTTTAAACTATTAATAAATATTTTAGGATAAACTGGGTATTTAAAATAAATGAATCTTGACAATGAGTCAAACTACTTAAACAAGCATATTAAAATTCAGATCACCAATATAGAAGAACACTAAATAATTTTTTCCATTCACACTAATTAAAAATAAAAAAAAAAACTTAGTGGGATAAATATGTATTGCATCATCATGAAATAATATGATGATTCATGCTTATGTTCTCTTTCGTCTTTATGTCTAAGTCGGTGTTTTTATATCTTGACACTTTATAAGATAGAAAAATGGGAAACCGCGGGGACATGCATGGTGACTTTTTTCACCTTCGATCACGGTGCATGCTGGCTCCTTCTGCGCACTACGTACGTGCTAGAAGGGATAGAAAAATGGGATAACTTCTTGGACATGGTGACTTTTTTCTTCTTCAATCACAATCCATGTTGACTCCTTCCGCGCACTACATACGTGTTAGAAGGGATAGAAAAATGGGATAACCTTGTTGGACATGGTGACTTTTTTCTCCTTCAATCACAATCCATGTTGACTCCTGCGCACTACATTCGTGTTAGAAGGGACAGAAAAATGGGACAACCTTATTGGACATTGTGACTTTTTTCTCCTTCAATCACAATCCATCTTGACTCCTTTGGCACACTACTTACGTGTTAGAAGGGATGAAACAGTCCAATCTGAGGAATAAAATTTCACGATCATCATGTTGATTATATAAATATAATATGTATCTGCTTGACTTTCACTTTAATCTTGGTTTTAAAGTAATGATACCTTTATGAGGAGTGTTCCTTCGAGGAGAGTTGTTTAACTAGTGATCAAGGAGCATTTCTTGCCCGCCTAATGATAAGGGACACAGATAAACTTTAAATCCAACATGTAATAACGAGAAGACCTTTGTTTATAAACTTTAAGTTCAACATGTGATAATGAGAAGACATTTGTTTTACAACATAATGGTTTAGAGTCTCTTAAAAGGAATTTGTTTTGATCACAATAATAAGATATTTTCTCCTTTCCAATCAAGATATTTTCATTATTACAATATTTTTTATATCCAATTAGGACAAGATTAAACCATTAAAATCATATTTGTATTAAAAATCTTTTTATTATCCAGTATAATTAGTTGTAATTTATTTACACAAGCCTACCACAGAGAGCAAAGGGAACACATAGATGTAGAATGCATACATAATACCTACACTCTTATGCATTCATTCTCCTTGGGATATATTATATAAACTATAACTAATAGTTATACCATAAGCATATACATTATGTTTCACTATTTAGTTTCGTATTTTATTCATATGTCATTATAGAAGACATTAAAGTCTTATTAATTAGATCTTCATCGTTTTTATCTAACCTAACTCACATAAGACTCAGACTACAATTATTGACAAAAACTCTCTTCACACTAACCTTTAAATCAACGTTATGTCACTATTTCTTATCTCTAGAACTTTGAAGTCAAAGTCATTGCTCTTCTTTTTCCTCTTTTTTTTCCTAATTACTTCATTATAGAAAAGAATAATTAATTCATGAAACCGGTGTAAAATATCATTATGGGTACCAATCCACCTTTATATATATATATATATATATATTGCTTCTACTTTTGTTACATTGACATGTACACAAAAGCCTGGCCTCTCATGGAGAAAAATCTTTCCCTTCGCAGTTTATTGGTAGCTTACTTTGTTCAATTTTCAACACTTTCCTTTGTCACTGCAAAACAAACCAACATTTTCACAGACCAACAAGCTCTTCTTGCTTTAAAAGCTCATATAACCCATGATCCCACTAATTTATTGTCCACAAATTGGTCCTCAGCTACCTCCGCTTGTAATTGGATTGGCATCCGTTGTGGTGCCCGTCACCATAGAGTTACAGCTTTGAATATTTCTTACTTTCATCTTACAGCCACTCTTCCTCCTCAACTGGGAAACCTGTCTTTCCTTTCGTCTCTGAGCATTCAAAACAACAGCTTTCATGGCGCTATCCCTGATGAGCTGGCTCGTTTACGTCAACTGAAGCACCTTCAGTTGAGTAACAATAACTTCAATAATATAGAGATCCCATTATGGTTGGGATCCTTAACTAAACTTCAATTATTGGGTTTGAATGAAGTCAAGTTTTCAGGGACTATCCCAGAAGCCCTAGGTAACTTGTCTTCACTTGAAGGACTTCATCTTGATTACAATCAGCTTTCGGGCTCCATTCCCACCTCCATCTTCAACATATCTTCACTGCAAGTACTCAGTCTGTATCATAGCCAACTCTCAGGCTCCTTCCCTTCCATCTTTTTCAACATGCCTTATTTGGTACGTATTAACTTGGGCGATAATGGATTGTCTGGTGGACTCACTGAAACTAAGTTTGATAATCTTCCTAGTTTGGAAGTTCTTTACTTGGATGGAAACATGTTCACTGGCCAAATACCATCCAATTTATCAGGATGCAGAAGCTTGCAATCCTTGGCCTTGTCGCACAATTATTTCACTGGAGCCATGCCGAAAGAAATTGGAAAATTGTCTCAACTTAAGAACATATTTATTGGACACAATAGACTCCAAGGTATATGCTATAATGTTAATTTTATAGTGTAATATCTAATCACATAATAATAAATCATTATTTGTGTACATAATTTTATTATAATCTTATTACTAATTAAGACTTGAAATTTCTAACTAATACAATTGCTCAAATAAATTTGTTGATTTTGTAGGAGAAATTCCCAAGGAGTTGGGCAATTGTACACAACTAGAATCATTAATACTTGCAAATAATCAGCTCACTGGTTCGTAATTATTTTTTATTATCTTCTCTTCAATGTGTTTAGATTTAGATTGGGAATTAATCTAATGAAAAAGTTGATTCATGGAACAACTGGTTTGATTGTTTGGTTAGAATGGTGACATTAATATGAAATAATTAAAATTTTAAATTAGATTTTAATCACATAATATTATCATGTAATCAGAATGATGATCAGATTAATTTAACTTAATTGAATCATAATTTGATAGTATTCACTCTATTCAACCTAAGTCAATTTGATCTAGTTGTTGAAATAGATTTTAAATATGATTTGTATTAGATTTGACACTGGTTTCTGATCAGACTAGCTGGTCCAATTTGAATTTTTAAACAATATTCCCAAATTGAAATAACATTATTTATTTGGGATAATAACACTAAAAAGTATCAAATTATCTCTTTTTTTTTTTCTATAAAAATATCAAACTTTGTTTATTTTTATTGAATTGACTGAAATTCCACATTTTCATTTTAAAAAAATAAAACTTTTAGATTTTTTAATTAAAGGAACTAAATTTTCACCATTTTTATTAAAGGTAGGTAACTAATCACCTTACTTTTAGAAACAAAATAAAGCAAACAATTCTAATTGTACTTATTTAATATATTCAATAAAAAATACAAAAAGTTTTATCTCATTTACAAGAAAATTTGAAAGTTTGTTTTCTTTAATAGAAAAATATGAGATTTTGTCCATTCAATAGAAAAAAATATTTGATTTCTTTAATAAAAAAAAAAATGATAGCTCAATATCTACAATTATGGTTATCCTTTGGAAAAATTGTTGACCATTAAAAATTACATACTTAATAAAAAATGTAGAATAAGGAACACTTAAAATATTATTGAAAAAAATTCTCATGTGGAGAATGCCCACATTTTTTTTAAAAAAATGTTATTGTTTATTGTATCATTTAATGTTAAAAAACAAAGAGCAATCATATGTGCACACAATTTTGAGTGCACAATAAAGTATATAAATAATATATTATCATATAATTAGATATTACTTTATCCTTAATTCAAAATCACTCAATCACATGTTGATAGATCATTTATATATTCAATTATGTACTTAAAACTTTATGCACTTGAAAAAGAAAATCAGGTAACTTTCAGCCTTTGACAAGAAAAATTGGAAAATTGTTTGTTTTTAATGTTATCCTGTTCAATTTTTTTTCTCAGGAGCTATTCCGAAAGATATTGGAAACTTGATTCAACTCTCCTTGATTTATCTTGACTACAATAATATTCAGGGTATGATTTTCTTGACACCCATTAATTTCCATAATTTAAATTATTGTATTATCTTTGAAGTTAAGACATTATGGATCATGTGATAGTCTTTATCATTTCATATATAGAACTTCCCCTCTTTCCACTAGAGGTAATATCAGTCAAACCGGTTTCGAATCCATAAATGAATCAAGACTGAAGTATTCTTTTTTTATTCGGATAATGTTTCTTTTTCTTTGATGATTATTCTTTTCTCCAATATTACTATTCATCAATTCGGCGGACTCATACTTAAATTCATCTTTCTTGATTCCAACTCATATACCCCCACCTTTCTCCACAGCTTCACGGAAGAATGATTAAAGTGACAACCACTAACTTAGAGCAGCCCACAACTACTATACTTTCACACCACTTGAACATATAAAGGATCCTTGACCAATGTTTAGGTTATTGTAATGGACTGAATCAATTAAATTTTTTTACTAATTAATATTCTTGATCTTCTTCTTTACTTGCCCCCCACTACAAATTGTAAAGGGCAATCACCTATTCTTGGCTTTCAAAGTTACTGATGCTTTCTTTTACATAATCCACTTAAATTCTTTATGACTATAAATTAGGCCAGATGATTATTTCCCACCCAAGGTTTAATGAAATGCCACATTTTCAACCTTTAAGTTTAAAAAAATCAAATTTTCAGTTGTTATTCGCTTTTATTGATAAATTTTGTTTGGTTTTTCTAAAAATAATTGTTTTACCCTTTTATTAGAATTACAAAACTATCATAAACACTTAATGTAAATGTCAAATTATCACTATAACCTTACTAACTTAAAAAATTTACTACTCAGATTTCTAAAAGATATCAAAATTTTAACAAACTTTAAATGTTATGTTTTTGTCTAATTTTTTAATGGTGTAACTGTTATTTTTTAAATTGTCAAAGGACATGTTAAAATTTATATATTTAAAAGTACCCTCAAACATTTTTTGAATTTTAAAATCTCTTGAAAATTTTCATTAGCATTTCTAATATTATAAAAAATTAAGTTCTACTCTAAACAAACGTTGTTTTGAAAAAGAAAAAATAGAAAAACTAAAGAAAAAATAATAACAAAAAATAAGGAGGAAACATAAAGAATAAAATAAAATAGAGAAATTTATGCAAATGACTGTAAGACCTTCTTGCTTGATGGAATTCATCAACAAAAATTAATGCTAGATGATAATCTTTTTTTTTTAAACTTAAATTGTGAGAATTTGTCATTTTAACAAACCTTAGGTGGGAAATAATCTTTTTTGGCCTATAAATTATTATTGCTTTTACATATGCCCCACATAATCACTGAAATCTTAAAGATGCTTCCACTAAACTTTCGATAGGATTGTATATAACCCTCAACTGGTTTCTCATGACATTCAATTGTCCAACACAAAAAACAGATATTGTCTGACGATGTCATATTCAATATACCAGCATACGCGAAATCTCCTAAATATTGTATATGAAAAGCAAGACATATAAAATGACTTTCATGCAACTCAAGAGAGACCCCATATAGTTTTACCGTATATTCAACTTTTTTATAGGGAAAATAATCTTACACCTGTATTATTTTGGTTGATTTATTAAGATCCATTAACTTTAGAAATTAACAATGACTCCAAGGCAGCAAGCTTTAAAAAGAAAAACAAACAGAAGGATATTAACACTTATAGGCAAATCACAAGGGAGATGTTGGGCATATAGTCATCCCACATTGCTTAAAAATGATAACATAACATTGATTAAATCTGAAAAGCAAAACTGTGGCAAATTGAATAATATCTTGAGAATAAACTAGATGTCACAAATATTCACAATTCTTTAATCTTGACTTTTCTGTTTCTCTTTTAGATTAATCATTTTTTATTAGATGAAATGAGATCTTTGAATTAATTCACAGGACCATTGCCAAAGGAAATTGGAAATTTGACTCAGCTTCAATATATGTTTATTTCTGGCAATAAACTCCAAGGTATGATATATGCAATTGGATAATATAAATAGGTATAAATTTAATTTGATCTAAGTTGAGCCTAGGGTTGGTTTGAGCTCAAATAAAAAACATAATGTCTTATTCGGGCTCATTCAAACTGGTAAACAATATCACCAAATGATCGATGACGATGTAAACAATATCGTCGGAGATATAAAATGTGTCGCTAACAAGATAAACAATGTCATCTAATAAAAAACAAGCCAAGACGTCAAGCTAGAGCTCTTGCTCAAAATCAACTCATTCAAGTTGAGCCATGGATTTGATTCAAGCTCAAACTGGATCCAACCCTAAATAAAAAATATATAGTTTTATAGTAAAATATAATTAATCCACCAAATGATGAGCTCTCATATTAATTTTCAGGTGAGATTCCAAGTGAAATTGGAAATCTTCATAATCTACAATATCTGGTACTTAATTTTAACAATTTAGTCGGCGTGGTTCCAACAGCTCTCTTCAATATATCAATGATGAAACATCTTTCTGTTGTGGAAAATAAGCTTTCTTTCTCAGGATTTCTTTCTTCAAACATTCAACTTCCAAATCTTAAAGGTCTTCACTTGGGTTCTAATTGTTTTAGTGGGAGATTTCCGAACTTTGTCTTCAATTCTTCCAAGCTCTTTATTCTTGATATTTCAGAAAACTCATTCTCTGACTTCATTCCTGATACAACTGGAAATTTAAGAAATCTTGGGTGGCTTGTCTTATCTGATAATTTCTTGACATCTTATACCCCAAATTTGAGCTTTCTTTCCTCCTTGACCCTTTGCAGGAATTTAAAGTATTTAGAGTTGAATGGAAATCCATTGAATGGCATTCTGCCAAGTTCCATAGGGAATCTCTCTATTTCTTTGGAAAGTATTCACATGAATGACTGCAATATTAGTGGCAACATTCCCAGAGAAATAAAAAATTTGAAAAACTTGATAGATTTGCAGTTGGAAAACAATGAATTGATTGGATCTATCCCAGTTACACTAGGTGGACTACAAAAACTCCAGGGTTTGAACCTTGGAAATAATAAACTAAAAGGGTCCATCCCGGATGATCTTTGTGGACTGAATAAATTACGTGACTTGCAATTAGATGGTAACAAGATTTTTGGATCCATACCTGCATGCGTGGGCAATCTCACTACACTAAATAAACTGTCGTTGGCCTTCAATAGGTTAGCTTCTTTCATACCCTCAACTTTATGGCAGCTTGAGAACATGTTGTACTTTAATTTGTCATCAAATTTTCTAAATGGGTCTCTCCCTTTAGAAATAGAAGCCCTGAAGGTTGTGATAAATATAGATTTGTCAAGGAATCTGTTGTCTGGCAATATTCCAAACAACATTGGACGTTTAAAAAATCTACAAAATCTATCCTTAGGATGGAATAGAATAGAAGGCTCAATTCCTGAATCAATTGGTGAAATGACAAGCTTGGTCTTCTTGGATTTATCTAGTAACAATCTCTCTGGAGACATTCCTATATCTCTAGAAAAACTCATGCATCTGAAGTATCTAAACTTGTCTTTCAACCGACTAAGTGGCAAAATTCCTGAAAAAGGATCTTTTGGAAACTTTTCGACTAAATCATTCATGGGAAACCTTGCATTATGTGGCTCTCCAAAACTTCAAGTTCCCACATGCAAAACAAACAGTCCTCGAAAACTAAGGGCTAAAAAGGTTATCATATTGATTGTTTTACCGCTAAGCATTGTAGTCACTATCTTGATTCTCACTTTTGTGCTGACCAAAACCCTAAAAAAGAGCACAAAGCCACCCACTAATGTTGAGATGTCTCCACATCATACCTGGAGAAGAATTTCTTACCAAGAACTAATGAAAGCTACAGATGGATTCAATGAGAACAACCTACTTGGAAGAGGAAGCTATGGTTCAGTTTACAAAGGTAGACTTGATGATGGTATGGATCTTGCAGTGAAAGTATTTCACCTACATTTTGATGGAGCAATTAAAAGTTTCAAAACTGAATGTGAACTTTTAAGCAGTTTTCGTCATCGAAATCTTGTCAAAGTCATCAGTAGTTGTACAAATGAGGATTTTAAAGGTCTGATACTCGAGTACATGCCCAATGGAAGCTTGGAGAAATGTTTGTATTCTAAAAATATTGTTTTGGACATTTCACAGAGGTTGAACATCATGATAGATGTTGCTTTAGGTTTAGAATATCTGCATTTTGGTTGTCCAACTTTCATTGTTCATTGTGACTTGAAGCCCAACAATGTCTTGATTGATGAAAATTTGGTTGCCCATTTGAGCGATTTTGGCATTGCAAAGCTCTTAGGTGAAGAAGACTCAATGACTTTGACACAAACCGTTGCCACCATTGGTTACATGGCACCAGGTAAATTTTTCTAACTCTACATTATTTTTATTAAGTTTGTGATTTAATTTACATGAATTTAATATAATTCAATCTATTCAGTATGATTTTTGCACAAATTATAAAATGCGAAATTAGATATAAGGTTTATAAGAACATTTGATTGAGTCATATATTATGAATTCATAGAGCTTCTAAGATCACTTGACTAGTCTTCTTCTCTTAAAATAGGGTTTCAAAGATAGAACCTAACTAGTAGTATATTAGACCCTATCAAGGCTCCAATAAAGCTTAAAACCTATATTGATATTGTCTACCTATATTATTACCTGTAAGCTCATGCGTAAATCTTCATTGGACTATTAAATTATATGGTTTTAATTAAATCAAAATTACAATGAATGTTAACCCACTTCAAAAATTTTCTAACATTCTTTGTTGTTGGTTATTTCCCTTTTACAAACATAAAATCTATTGATGTATACATCTGACAATGGAAATGCATGTGACGACTCCTAGAATATGGAAGAGAAGGAAAAATATCTAGAAAAGGAGATGTTTACAGTTATGGTATCATACTAATGGAAACATTTACAAGGAAGAAGCCAACAGATGAAATTTTTACAGGAGAAAAGAGTTTAAGGAGTTGGGTTGGTGAATCATTAAGCAGCACAGTGATGCAAGTCTTAGACACAAATCTACTAAGAAGGGATGATGAACATTTCTCTAGTAAGGAGGCATGTGTGTCTTCTATCTTGAGTTTGGCTATGGAGTGTACAAGAGAATCGCCATTGGAGAGGATCACCATAGAAGAAGTAGCAATAAGACTCATCAAAATTAGAGTCCAATTTGCAAAATTGGAAACATAAGAGGCAGGAAGGTTTAAAATTTAGGTTAATTTATTTTTATTTTCAATAATAATAATAAAGTTTTAATCCAGGTGATCAGCCTTAACCTTTCACCTTTCTTTCACCTATGCTATCTGTTATTTAACTTTCGGCTCATAAGTTTTTGTTGATGTAAAAAATTTCAAGTTGAACATGAGTCAAGGTTTTTTGTCAATATTAACTCATTATCTTTCTTTCCACATGAAACGTCTTTTGAGAGCAAAACTGTAAAGTCAATGAAAGTTAGAGTGGATAATCCCTTGCAATGGTTTACTATGTGTAAATCGAGGCAACATCAATAGCTTTGATTTGTAGAATGAAATGGATCAGCTTGCTAGCCAACTGCCCATGAATTGAACAACCTAGATTTTAGAGAGGCTATGTGTGAAGATAAAGCAACCTTCAACTTTTTCCTGACAAGAAGTTCTTGTAATGAGTTTTTTTAATTTGATAGATCTTAATGTACTGAAGACAAAATATAGGGGCTTTGAAGAAGTTTCCCTTTTCTAATAAGGATGAATTATATTTTCCTTTATTAAACTTTTTTTTTTTTGTAATATTAAAAATCACTAATCATTTTTTCATTTCCTTTATAGCAAAATCTTTTTTTTTCATTCATTTTGATTTTACAAATGGTAATTTAAAAAAAAATTAAGAAAGCAAACTTCCTGTCAAATTTCTTACTGATGGTAGTCATAAAATTAGAGAGTATGACTTCTCATTTTCCTTGGGTGGATTTGATCCTAAATCACAAGCGATTCTTTTCTTCTTCTTCTTCAGCAATTTGTTGCTACTATTGTGGTAATTCTTCTTCTTTTTCGGTAATTTGAACAAACCAAACTCAATCTTGAGATAACTATTTTGAATTCAAATCAAACTTAAGCTATTCCTTATTTGGATTCAACTCAACTCAAATCTACTCATATCATTTAGTTTTGTGGTTATTAATGTGTACATGGTATAGCCAGTAGCCTATCTCTTTTCAAGGCCAAAGGACTTATTCCTATCCAAAGTATATTATTTTCTCAAATTCTCATCCATTAACTTTAGAAATCTCAAACACCCATTTATCTGTTAATTTTTGTTGTTACTATCAGACGTAAAATCGTTATTTTAAAATTTTTATTTGAAAAAGAATAATTTATCTCTATTTTTCACCTTAATTTTAAAAACTCAAAATTTCCAACCTAACTAACTTAGAAATATTAACTTAATTTTAGAAAGTTACATTTTCACCCCCACCATTTAGGGTTCATAGAGTTTTCATATTTTACTAATAACAACCGCCTCAAATTTTAAAACATTGCACTTACACCCTCAAAATTTTATTTTCTCTTTCTAATAACCATTCTTCCTAGTGATTTTCTTTGGTGTGTCATCAATCTCACCACCAATAAGCCATTTCCCTCCCCAATGGTTTCTCGACATGAAAACCATCGAAATCTAATGAAAATAATGGGATGTGGCACGAATCTATGCCTCGATCGACATCACATGTACCTGGTTCACATCTATGTGATTTTGATCGGTGCATCTATGCATCGATCAATGCATTCGTGCTTCAATTGATGCACAAATCTGTGTGACATCCAATGATTTTCATTAGATTTCAGTGGTTTTCACGTTGGAAAACCACCGAGGAAGGAGAGGATTTATCAATGGTGGAGTTGACAATGCACCAGAGAAAATCATCTAGAAGAATGGTCATAAAAAAAAGAAAATAAAATTTTGGGAATATAAGTACAATATTTTAAATTTTGAAGGGATAATTGTTATCTCTAAAATATGAAAACCTATGAACCCTAAATGGTGGGGGGAAAAAAGCAACTTTCTAAAATTAAGTTAATTTTTTTTTTAAGTGAGTTACGAAGAATTATGAGTTTTTAAAATTGAGGTAAAAAATGTAGATAAATTATCATTTTTTTAAATAAAAATTTTAAAATGATAATTTTATCTTTGATAATAACAACAAAAATTAACAGATAGGTAAATATTTGAAATTGTTTAAGTTAATAGGTAAAAATTTAAAAAAATAATATACTTTGGATAGGAACAAACCCTTTAGCCCTCTTTTCAGTGCCACATCTAGCATTGTTGAAGCCTGCCACTGTTGGCCAACATTATTTTAGGATCCTGGTGGATTTCATATTTGAAAAGGTCATCTAAGCCCTTGCATTTATTACACCGTTCCGTAATGTTTCAATAAAATTATATGCACTAATAAATATTAATATAGATATTAATAATTATATATCATCATATAAATATATAATTTTAAATTAAAGATAAAATAACATTTAATCATACAGTGACTCATTATTAATTAAAACTCATTATAAGTGCCTATAAAATTGCTCTTTAACCTCTATTTTTAGAAGCCTATTGTTATTATAAGTTTACATTTTAAGTTTATTATTTATGTTGTTGTTATTGTTTTATTAGGGGTGGATTCAAGTTAAACTGTCTCAAAAAAGTTAAACTTGAGCTCAATTCAAATTCAAAATAGTTAGTTTAATGTTAGTTCACTCAAATTGGTGAATGGTAATATTAGAAAAGGAAAAGTGTCATTAGAGAAGAAAAATCGTCAAAAATATTAGGAAAACAAGAAAAATAATCGGTAAAGAAAAAAAAATTCTAATGAAGAAAGCTTTGATGCGGATATGCCAGTAAGGTATCAATCTCAAGCCATGCTCCAACAAAATGAGATGATCCTTTTAAACTTGACCAGTTGAAGCTAAACATCAAGCCTAACCCAAATTGACTTGACTCAAATTCACCTCTAATTATTGTTCCATCGGTAAAAAAAGAAAGGTTCCCACAATTTTAATTAAATTTAACGACACTTGATAGTAGGACTAGAGATCGGCTTTTACATGTGGGCACTATGGTCGGTAGATAAATGAGCTAGAAATTAGCTTTTAAAAGCGTTTCAAGTCATGTGTCCAACTTATCCTCAAACTATATATGCAAATGATCCATCAATTTCTGAGGTCCTTTTTATTATTATTATTATTGTTGTTGTTTATTTTATAAATAGTCTAGGAGACACATATCATGTCCAAAATCACTTTTTTATGAACAAAATAGAGAGCAAGACTGAGAGAGATGGCAGCTTCATGGTCCACATCTTGAGGCACAATGTCCATCTATCTGTGCTTGTGTATAAACAGGAAGAAGGCCACCAATCCTTTTCTTTTATGTGATTTGGGACTTGCTTGTAACAGCTTGCTCACTAGACAAGGCCAAACTCAATTATTAATGTTTTTTCTTTATTGTATCAAGATTCTCTATGTGATAATGGCTTTTCAACACTACAGTTTCAGCCTTATATGTGTAGATGATAGGTACTAATGTGTAAAACAATCTAATATAACATCATATGATTAAGTAATCTAATTGTTTATATTATTTTTATTTCAAAATCACTCAATCATATAATGATATATTAGTTTGTTTGTATTTGTTGGTAACTACCAATTATACATGAAGCATTATTGTTAATTTAGTTCGGTTATGAGAAACTCAACCTAAATTTCAATGCATAAAAGCCTTCAAATCGCTTCACCGAACACCATTTGGTTTATCAACAAGTTAGGTAGTAATGTTCAACCCTGACAAATGGTATTAGAGTTCAAATCAATTTACACTTTTTCGGTGACAAGGTACCTTTACTTGGCAAAACATGAACCACCAGACTAATAAACCTTGAGAAGACAAACTCAATTTACACTTCAATAGGAGCATATCAGAAGGTGCCAAGGTGTGCACTCACATCCATTTACTAGAGTGTGGAGTCAAGCCAAGATCTACTAACTCCACATTTAAGATTTTATATCTTAACTGACTGTTTTATTCATGATGGGTATTCATTTCACATTATTATCTTAAAAAAGGTATAATTAGGCTTTTCCGACAATGCTTACTTTGGATAATTCAGACTTTTTCATTTCACATTATTATCTTAAAAATTTACTTTGGGCAATAGCACATTTGAGGCTTTTCCCACTTAATGATGAATTCATGGGCTACAAAATTTATATCTGGGACGAAATGGTCGTTCCACTTGATGGGATGTCCATTCCAAACTAAAACAACCAAAATGCTTTTAAACAGCCAATGAACAACTAATGGAATGACCTCCTTTTGACTTGATACAATGTTTGGAACACTTGTTCACCCCACTGGAATGTCTGTTTGAATACTGGAACTCCTGATTTTTTGTTTGAAAAACATGTTCCAAAATTTGAGTCACCATATCTAACCTAAATAAATATGGCAAAATAATGTATAAGATATTGAGAATATCAAAGAGGTAAATTTTGTCCCAAATTCCTGGGGACACAATCCCTAGGTACTATAATTAGGAAGCATGAAGATATAAATATATTTGAAATTGTCCCACAAAATAATAGGTACATTGTGCAAAAGCAGTGGAATATTAATAGTTTGCACTTTTTAAGTGCCTGTCTCAACTGTCAAGATTATAATTGATAAATAAAATGAGACAATTACTTCATTTCTTAAAATAATGCATTCTGGGGCCTTTTAAAAAAAAAAAAAAAAGCTAGATTAGATCCAAATTGTTAGTGCTTAATTTTTCAGTTCAGACTGAATGAATCAAATTTGAATCAAAGATTGATTTAGTTTTCATAAACAAACTGAGTTTAAGCAGATTCAAACATACAAGTTCCATTCAACTCAAACATAAGCGTAAATCGATTCTAGAACAAAATTATTTACAAATTATTGGCTGAATCAAGATAAATTGTGTGTTTTCCTATTTAGTGTTGAATATAATTATTTGTTTTATTGTTCTGACACTAGTATTTAACAGTTGACAAGTGTTCAGGCCATGAAAAGTTCTCGTTTGTTATGTGCACTTGTAACTTGGCTAAGGATGGGGTCGAACATGAACAAGCACAGTGTCACATAATAAGGCAAAGAAGAATGGTGGGATCTTACAATGGATAGAAAATTATATCAAACATATATTAATTTCTGTTAGAAGAGAGTTGTGTTTCTCCACAGGAAAGCTTACCTCACAAGTTGATATTACTGATAGTTCAGGCCGAATCAAACCTAAACAAGAGTTAATTTGAATTCGATTCGAATAAAAAACAACCA
The DNA here is from genome assembly GCF_011075055.1 of Mangifera indica. NCBI lineage: Eukaryota > Viridiplantae > Streptophyta > Magnoliopsida > Sapindales > Anacardiaceae > Mangifera > Mangifera indica. The sequence continues at coordinate 17,725,775 of NC_058142.1, read as the reverse complement.
TCTCAAGTTTAACTCAAATATAAGAAAAGTTGAAAAATTATCACCAAAGAAAAAGAGTTTAAAATTTCAATTTGAGTTTGGTTTGTTTAAGCCAAAGAAAGAATCTAAGCCCCAGACAATTTGGGTTGCATATGCCCCTAGATATATTGTGAGAAACCTATAATCTCTTTTGTACATATCAAATAATAAGAAGTATAAATAACAATCATGTGTTGTTATTTGTGTAATCTTTGTCATGGAAGTGCCTCTCATTATTTATGCAGATACGCTGGAAAAACACATGGCCTGTCTTTCTTGTGGAGCATTTCAGAAGAGGAAAGCTAGAGCTCTATCTTATGATTGATTATTTATTTATCCAATTACATTATTCATTTCACTAGTGATATTATTCACTTCTATAATGATATTGTTTATTTTATTAACGATTTTTTGATGATATTATATATCAATTTAAATAAGCTCAAATTAAATATTATAGTGTTAATTTAAATTTGAGTTAACTCCAAACTCAATTTGACTAAAATCAAATCTATTTTGATTTATATGGGTTTAAAAATGAATTAATTGTTCAAAACCTTAAAGTACAAAATCAACTGTAGATGACATAACATTTGAAGATCCCCTAGCAAAATCAATTGTTGATGACACAAAACTTGTATGTGTTCAATGTGAATAAGTTTGGCCTCATTAATGCTCAAGTGCATATGCCCTGTCATCTGTTGCTTGAAATTGGGTTTGGTAGATGTAGATAGGACATAAATGGGTTGTCAATGGATTAGAAATGATTGGGACCCACACACATGGTAATTTGGTTACTGCAGGGTTAAATTGTCAACCATAATTGCAGGGTTAAATTGGGAAAATACTGTAGGACATGGCCTCACAACCAAGGGTCAAGGGAGCAGAGGCCTCTTGCAGAGGACATATAAGGGATTTACTTGCGATTACGTTTTTCTAAATTCATGCATAAATATGTGGTGATATCTTCTTTTATATCTTGTAACTCTTCAAAATTAATAAGAAACCTAATGCAGTCATGGACGTGAGCATTATTAATTGAACCACCTGAATCGATCTTGTTTTGTGTAATGATTTTGATTTGTAGCTTCTTTTTCATTTGATTTGTTTTCTAACATTGGACTTGCATGTTCTAATCAGTAGATTTGAGGGGAGAATGTCGTACAAAAAATGGATTTTATTCGTATCTAATCGGATTCAAGCAGCAATTCTTTTTAAAAATAGATTCCATCGCCCATGAAGAAATAATGAGATGTAATACATTCAAACTCTTAGATTAATGCAACCAAATGGTCCAGCAGCACTGGTTCCCAATTGGGATTTGGGACCATTTCCAATTTTCCAGCATCAGCTTACAAAGAAATCAAAACGAAGAAGCAATAAGAAAAACAAACATTAAAATGTATCAAGCATTGAACACACAGGAACACGAGAATTTACATGAAAGACCCAATAAAGGAAAAACCATGGGCAAATTACTTCACGAAAATCTCCTACTCTACCATCATTACCATTACCATTGCCAACTTCTGCAACAAATAATTGTAATGTCAAAACTACTTCTAAGTCTTCAAAAATCTCTCCTCCCGTCTCTCCAAAGTTAAAGGCTCCAAGCCCACCAGCAGTAAAGAGAGGAAACGAAGCCACTATGCAAGAACAAGTGGAGGCTTCGTTGTTAGCTGAGGCTCCTACAGGAAGCATACCGGCAGCTAGAAGAGAACAAGTTGCCATTATGCAAAAAGAAAGAAAGATGAAAATTGCTCATCATGGAAGAACAAAAACTTCGAGGATCTTCTCAACATTAATATGCACTATTGCAACATTTTTAGATTAAATATTTTTCAAGTTCCTTTGCTACAAAATAGTTGGGAATGGAAGTGATGAATGGTTTTCACAACTGAACTTCAAAGGTTTTCTATTCAAAATGTAGTATTCCTAGAATTTTTGAAGTTCACATCTTGTTTATATACATTTTTCTGCGAAAAGTTACCAGAAAAACATCCCTTACATCAAAACTCAATTTAGAATTGGCTCCATCCAGAATTGAACTATCAGTGAATAGCTTAAGTTTTCCAGTACTTCTATGAAAATCTGATGCTACATGTGATTACAAAGCAACAATGACCAGAGCTATCATGACCAAGATTTTCTAAATTAAAAAGAAATTTGATGAAATTATTGCTGATTTGCACTTTCATTTAAAAAGAAAAAGGAAAATTTCAACAAATTCTCTACAAAGCATCATATGCAAAACGAAGCAATTTAAAATATTCCTAGTTAGTCGGTGTCACACGACAAAAAAAACTAGGCAATAGACTAATTGCAGTCATCTATATCAAAAAGCAAACAAAGTTATGTGCTGCAACGACTGAGTTATGTTACTGTTAAGTGCATTATCTCACCCCATAACCAAAAGCAAACAAAGTAACAATTCGATTATTCTACAAGGATCGCATCACGAGAAGTGCATAAATGTCTACAATGGCCAGCGAATGGCTCAACAAACTCTGCAAGCCAGCTGCAGCAACAAGGAAGCTGACATAGCAAAACTCAAAAAAGATTTCCTAGAAAGCCAAGAAAAAACATTCGTGATAACAATATAAACAGAGCCACAAACAGAAAACATGAAAGACATTCCGAGGAGCTATAATATCACAACAAATAGATGAACAAATATGTAACTCTTAGACTACAAATTTTCCTATAAAATATCATAATAAATAACTTTGGAAGATTAATCTTATACTAGAGATGTGGTATCTCCAATATTTTCTGAATTGTTTGGAAAGAGAGAAATAAAAGCATTTTGGATAAGAAAAAGAAAGGCTGTTGAATTGCTTTGGGAGAGAGTCTGTGAGAAGGCATCAATCAAGGTTATTGAGATATTAGAATATGAACTACAAGAATATAATTATAGTTAAAGTACTGTGAACTTATGACTATTCATGATTTAAACTGCTACAAAAAATTATTTTTTAGTATATCTGGTAAACCTTTTTTTTTTTTTCTTCTTACAAGTAGTTAAAAATATTGAACTACAAGCAGATTCTTCTACAATTAATGATTATGACTTGAAATACTTCTAAAATTTAAAATGAATGATAACTTCTATTCAAGAATTGTTTAAAATCTAAAATGGAGATTTTTTAGTTTTAACTGAAGTTCAAAATTAGAATTAAAACTCACCTTCTTGTACAAAGGTGCTTAGTTTTAAACATGAATGGCATTTGGGCTCCTGTAGTCAGATGCTTCTGAAAGGCGCTCTTGGTCATCAACATCATCTTCACTTGAATCGCTACAAATTAAGTCAACATGTAAAAATGATACACATGCCACCAAAGTGGGTTAAAGATCAAATTGAGATTCTATTTCACAGCCCCAAAATTAATACTCTAGCTGACACTAGGTCAAAATTTGCAAACAAAAGACACGAACTTCACCTTAGCCACGTTAGCCTGAAGATCTGGTGTCAGGTCATCTTGAAGAGTAATTATAACAGGATACGGAGATGTTAAAAAAAGCATTCTTTTTAATGGATCTCAAGCATTTTATGAGCTCCACAGGGTTTGTCAAAGTCCTTAATTTGGCAACAACACTTCAAGTGAGAATACAGAAAAGAATTTATCTATTAAGGAAAATGAGGGGAGCATATTAAAAATACCAAAAGTTGTAAGAGCCTATTTAAGTATCATGTTTACGAAGTAGAGAGAAAAACAAAAAATAAAGGAAAATGGATGCTCATTCAATATTGATAAGATTTTTATGACAACACAACTGTATCAAGCTTTTTCTTTTACTAGTGTACAACTAATATATAAACAGTTAGAGAAATCAGCAGAATTTGATGTCTATGCTACATGCTACATAAAGGCAGCCTTCCTCTGTGATTCATAACTAAATTATACTAGTGTCTGCTTCCTTAGGTAACATATGAGAGTCATTCCATTCTTGATCAGAGTAAAGATTCCCAGCGTCCAAACAAACACACCTTATATGGGAGGCTTGATTGAAGCAGTGGACTCTATGATGCTTGTTTTTGGTTTAATTCAATATCCTTTATTATAGGTTTTTATAATATTACTAGTTGGGCAAAAGCAAGCAACAACGCTCAACTAGAAATCTAACAAATCACACCCGGAATCTCAAATAGTCTCAACTAAAACCACCTTCAGAGTGATAGTGATTCAAGGAAAGCTAGATAGATAATTTATCAATCTAAAATTCCGATAGTTAAAAAATAAAAAATAAAAACTTGAAATCTAATAAATCAATAAACTCCATTAACTCAAATTGTTTCAATCAATGGAACACAACATTTAATGACTAAAAAAATTCACAAATTGCAAGCATTCAACACAATCAAAATTAAGCTTCCAATAATATAATTCACAAAATTCAATCCATCATCAACCAAATATAAAAAATTTAAAAAAAAATAAGGAAACGAGGATCAAGATCAGCTTATTGACCTAGAAGAAATATCAGTGACGAAACTTTGCGTAATCATAATGAACACTTTCATTGAATATGGCAAGGCTTTGACATGCTCAATTAAACTATCATGCTAGGTTTTGTCGATCTGCTTTTCTTTGCTCCGCTCTATCAACGAATTTAGAGGTAGAGCATCGACGACAAGAAATGAGAATGTTAATGTTGTTGACCCAATTTTTCAGTGAGAGGGAAATGTTTTGGAGCGGAGGGGAAATTTGGAATAAAATAACTGAGAAGTACGTTATAATAAAGGCCAAATGACCATTTCACCCCTTTGGACTAACTTCCGTTCAAAAAAGTAAAAGTAAAATCATTATTTCATTAATTATGTTTAAAAATATAAAATTTATTCTATTTTTCCTCTACTGTTTTAAAAATTAACAACTCCACCCCTACATAAAGTTTTCAAACTTTCAAAAGTAATATTTCCCCCTAAAACCTAGAAATTATTTTTCAGACATTCTCCGATCACCATCTCTGGCAATAGACAATAATGCTTCAACCCACAACTCGTCAGCCACCAAATCGTCACTCTCCGGTGGAAGAAGAGGGGACGAAGACGTGTTGATTCATTTGAATCGTGAAATCTTCATCGATTTCAGATGAATCGACAAAAATCCTTATCTCCATCGATTCATTTAGAATCGATGAAGATGAGTCTTTGGTGTGCCATCTTGAAGCTTCGGTGGTGGCCGGTGAGATAGTGGGTTGAAGTTCTTTCTCCGATGGCTGGAGATAGTGGTCAGAGAGTCTTTGGAAACTAAACCCTAGGTTTTGGGGGGGGGAGAATGTTACTTTTAAAAGTTAGAAAACTTTTTGATAGGGGTAAATTTGTTATTTTTTAAAACTGTGAGGAAAAAATTTAATAAATTTTATATTATTTTAATATAATTAATGAAACAATGATTTTACCTTTACTTTTTAACAAAAGTTAGCATATAGATGAGACTTCGGGTTTTTCAAACCCTACGGATGTCACTTTAAAAATGCACTAAAAGTGAGGGGTGAAATAGTCCTTTGGCCTATAATACATTATATTTTTAATATATTATATCTTTAAGGGGTGAGTATAAACCCAGTTGATTTCGGTTACTCTATTAATTGTGTTCAGATTAAATCAAAAATTGTTTCACTCAAATTTAGTTTGAATTTATTAAATTAAAATAAAAAATAATTTAAATTTAATTCAAACAAAAATAATTTTATTCAAATTTAATTCAAATTTATAATTTAAATTAAATTAAACTAAATTGAGTTAACTTTTAAAATTGAGTTAACTTGATTTAAGTCTAACTCTACTAACAATGATAGATTTATAGATTTATAAATTTTTTAGTGAGAATTTTAAAATTTAATCATTAAATATATATTTTTATATAACTTTAATATGAATATAAATAATTAATTATTAAAATTATAAAAATAACACCCGTAATAACGGCATATTATCTCTTCGTTATTTTTTCCGTTAACAGTTTTTTTCTTTCTAAGTGATTCTTTTGCACTTTAATTCCTTAACGCTACACAGCCGCCTGGTAACCCCAATAATGATAATACTCCACTTAAGAATTAATTTTGTTTAATGTACAAGCTTTAAAGTGTTATCTTATCGTTTTGCAGCCTTAAAAAATAAAAATTAGCTTAGCTTTCTGCACCCAAATAAACACTAACTGGGTTTGGGGAGTGTTTGAGTCCGGTCAACTCAAAGCTTAACTTGAGTTTGACTTGGGCAAGTTAAATTTGAACTGAAACTTTAGTTCGATAGTTTGACTCAAGTTTAAAACTTATTGACAATTCTTCACCGAAGCTCTTTTTTTTGACAATTTTTTTTCTCCGGCTTTTGCTTCAACAATATTTTTTTATTTTCCAATGTTTTATCTTTTTCTCTTTCTCTATCGACTAATTGTCTTTTCCAATATTATTATCTATCATTTGAGCTAGCTTTAGCTCGAAGTCAAACTCATTATTTCATAATTAAGTCAAGTTCGAATTAGCTCGTATTTAGATTTGACTCGAATCCACCCCTCATTGAAATTCTCATAGTAATCATTGTTATCATTAGACATCAATATCTTTAGGCCTTATATGAAACTGTTTTATCATCTCACCTACTTGAATAATTTCACAAATGTGATTTTGAGATTGATCTAGATACATTTCCCTTATTAATAATTTGAGTTCACTTTCACAGGTGAAGAGTTTGAAACATTTGCGAGTACTTGTGGGGGTTTGTGAATTTCAAACCAATCAGTACCCAATACAGATTATGCAACAAGATTCCTAAGAACACCTCAAAATCAGAAAGCATAAGCAAAGACATGGTAAAGAGAGGTTTCAGGTTTGTTGGGCCAACAGTTATGCACTCATTCATGCAAGCAGCCGATCTCACCAATGACCATTTAATCACTTGTCCAAGACACCTTCAATGCATAGGTTTGGAGTACTCTCCTCAGCCAACCGCAGCCCCGGCTCTATCTCCTCTCTTATTTACAATTTTTATTGACAAGAGTTCAAAAATGTCATTTGTTACACTTGTTATCATATTCTCCAAATCTTTCTATGTATATATTATAAATTTCTGGTCAAATTGTTTGTTTCCCATCACATTTTTTCTTTTGGGTTTTATAACTTAAATTGTAACTGAACTTGAATTGGTATTCTTAACTCATTTGAAAAGATAACATCCAAGTCAATAGCTAAGCAGAGTTGAAAAAAATATATTTTAAGCCCAGCCATTAAAAGTGGGTATAAGACAAGTTAATTTAACCTTATTAAATAAAGTGAGAAGGATAATAAGTAACGATCATAACTCTCGAAACCCTATTTGATGAACTGAGTTGAAGATATTACATTTGTTTTGGATTTCGTATATAACACACAACATGGAATGTGAGAGCATTGACTTATAGAAAAATAATAACACTTCATATATAAATTGTGGGTATTAACGAGTGCAAACAATTGTTGTATCATTATACGATTTGATAATTTTGTAGTAGAAATAAAGTAAATAATTTGATTACCAAATCACATGAAGTAAATAATTTTTGAGAATATTCAATAAACCAAGTAATTAAAAGTAATGTTTTCTTACATAAACCGAACATTAACTCAGTTAATAGGTTGGTTCAACCAATAATCAAACTAATGATAGGTTAAATAAACATTAGAATAATATACGATCAAACAAATTATGACCTAATAGTATATATGTGGTGCATATTCTTCATAATATATAAATTAAATGAACATTAGAATAATATATAACCAAAATTATGCTATGATGTTATCATGCTGTAGTGTTCACTGATTCGTTAAACTTTAAACATCGACCTCTGGGTCTAAAGATTAAGAGCAACAGCTAATCGGATGCATATATCGTAGAATTACTTTTCTAGTGTATAATTTTTAAGAGAACAAAATTTAGATATTAAAATCCAAAAACTATGAATTTGGAATATGCAATATACTTTCTTCTAGAGCTAAATTATCTTTTTCACTTTAACGAGAAGTTACATTTTCTTCCTAATTAGGTATGAAACAACAACATCAAGTAGATGAAAAACTCGAGTTTAATTATTAGCCTTACAATCACTTTACATATTTTTTTATATATGGAGTATTCTCTTTTATCACTCAATGTATTGGTTGAGGGCAATGTGTAGTCCACTTTCTTAACTACATTCCTTTGATTATTTTGCTTTCTTTCTTACTGACTTGTGAAGCTTTAACTCCTGTAAAGTGTACATAGAAGAGAATCCTAAGCTGTTGGCATGCAGTTTGACAGGATGGCATATATGCCATGTTTTATAAGCTGTCATCTTTATTTCCTGTGGAGCTTGCTATTTCTGAGAAGGCAGCTTTTTGCAGTCATAATTCTGAATGGAATTCCTGAAGAGTATGATCCAGAAAGGTTACCATTTGGAGCCAAAGATGTAATTGCAGTATCACAGCCCCGTAAACAAAATCAATAATATTTCTTTCATCATGTGATCGGGTGATCCATTGCTATTAAACATAGTATTTCTCAAATAAATTAGACCACCCATTTCAATAAAACGGAGATACACAATCATGACATCTTGATTTTTTCTGATATGCGAAAACCTACGTTTAGAGACAAATTAAGAATTAACACTGGACAGCAAATTAAGTAAGACTGTCAATTAAACTGAGCAAGCTCAAGGTCTGAAAGTTCAATCAAACAAGATGCAGGTTGATATTGTCATGAATCTAAAAGAACTAGCTCAAGATTGACAAATTGAGGCTCGAACTCAATTTGAAAAAATTTAAATTTAAATTTGATCGGAGTCCACTGAAATTCAAATGTTCATATTGGCTCAGCTTGACTTGTTTGATTTGAATTTAAATTAAAAATTATGGGCCTTATTTTAAGGAGGTGAAATCAATTGGGCCAAAAGTGTGAACTTGTGGAGTACTGCTTTGTTGGGCTTGTAATATAAAGTCCAGACATCGGTATGGGTTAGGCTTAGGGTTAGCGTTTGTTCGGCCTCATTGACAGCAGCTTTGTTGGGCATGCTATATGAAGTACAGCTGCAATTATGTGTTGGGCTTTGCTAGAAAATCTTTAGGCATCTAATGAACAAGCCCGAAACCTCTTATGACACTCCTATTCTTTGAACATGTTACAAGAGTCTTTTGTATGACTATAATGACCAAATAATAATACTGTATATATTAATAATAAATACTAATTTAATAGTAGTTTACATAGTTTTATCATTTTTCTAAATGAGTTCTAAGTACCAATTATGCTAATTTGGAAAGACTGATATCAAGTTTGAATGAGGGAGATATGTTACAAGCTAAACTATTTAAGACCAATAATTTGGAATCCAATCAAATAATATGAATAGGACAATATGTATAGTAACTCTCCAAGCCCACTTAAGGAGGCAGGTAAGGCTAAGGATGTTACAAGATTCATGTTATTTGAATGAGTAATTCATGTATTTAAAATGACATGTTAGATATGAAAACTTGCACCAATAAGAAATATATGAGATAAGAGGTGTGATCCTATGCAATGGGGTGATGATTAAAGTGATCAATGAGATGAATTTAGCAACGTCTTTTAAAGTGGTTTGACCTTCTATACAAAACATGCATTCATGGTTATGTTATTGTTTATTTTGGTTATAATTTGAACGATAATATATTGAATCCATACATATATGTATAGGCAAGAGGAAATGTATAATCACATAATTACATCATTAGACAATCTAAATCCTTTATTAAGTTTCTTTGATGACATTGTCCCACAATGGTAAGAAATAACAATACATGGAACATGATATTATAAAAATAAGAGAGAAGAATGGGAAGTTTGAGAGAATTAAAAAAATATCAATATTTATCACTCTCACTACTTCTAGATGAAAGGGTTTTTATCTTTATTCTACGGTGATTTAAAAGTAAATAATATATCTAAGGTCTCGCTTTTAAACGGTAAACAAGTTTACTCCAACTTTATAATTATATTTACTTTCATATACAAGTGAAGTGAATTTTATCTAGTATTATTTTAATAAATAAATATTTAATATAATAATAAAATTATACATAATTTTAAATATTTAATTAAATATTTAAATAATAAATAATAATATAATTAAATAATAATATATTATTTAAATATTTAATTGAATAGCAAAATAGAGTATAATATTGTTTAAAATACAAATGTATAATACAACATAGCACAAACGCATGATTGGTATCAGATGTGCTCTATCGGAGACGCCATGTGGCACTAGCAAATTCTTAATAGGAATAATGTTCCAGGAGCCGAGCAGAATTGAAATGTAGACACGCAACTTGGCAAACCAATAGTTTTGTAAAGTGACTGTAACCGTTGGATTAAGAATGATTTGCCCATGTGATGTGATGACAACACGTTTTTTTGGTGTCGAACATTTCAGTTGGCCATAGTCCTTATCATTCCTCTTATTTTTGGTGTCAAAAATCTGAAGTGGATTGAACAATATCATATCATCCAAAATATGATAATTGAGTTGTGTATTAAAAATTTAATTTTTTGTATTATATATCATATTATATCACATATTATATCTTTTAAAACATAAATATTAAAAAATTTTAATTAATACATCATTATTTTAAAAAATATCACAAATACATTTTAAATTTTAATATTTCTCATATATTCTACGACTATATTATCATTTTTTTTAAAAGAATTTGTCAATCTATATAAGTAATATATATCGTATCACCAAATACATATCGTATCGTATAGTATATTCATTATATTATATTAAATTGATATACTTATGATATATATCATTTTCCATCTGTATTATATTATCTCATAGAATATGTATCATATATCATAAGATACTAATAATTATGATTCAAACGTCTCATAAACTTTTGGTACTAATAAATCGTACCAACGAAGAAGTAAAGTATAAACATATAACACCATTCTCTAGATACATACCTCTATAAGAAATATGACCCAAAGAGATACACATGACTTAACTTCTTAATTTTAAAGCCACAAAAATTAATGCATGGTAATTAAAAACTCAAACATACAAAAAGGTAAAACTCAACATGTAGATTGAAATACCTCATTTATTAAGTTTCATAAATAAAAAAAAAAATTGAAAATTCAAATCCAAATGGTCATTATGCCTAAACAATTATAAAGTTATAACTGAGTGTTATAAATACATAAATAGACATAGATCTAAAAAATAACTATTATGCCCCTCACCCTTGCACACTTCTTCTATCTCAAATAAAATTAGACAAATCAAAGACTTTGCTCGATTGGGGTCTTATGTCATCTTCTACATAATCGGACACTTCGTCTATCTTTTACTACTATGTCTTTCCTTACTAAGGTTTCTTTTTCTTTCTTTTCTTATTTTTTCCCTTGTATTTAAACAAAGGGTAAAATGGTCTTTTAACTACCTACACAGGTGTGCACCCAAGCTGCACCCTCGTGTTCCTCTATTTAAACATAACGTCTACTTTTGGAAAGTTACACATAAGCGTGTGTTTCATACCACACCATAGTATGTGCTTTTCCTCAGAATGAGCGCACGAAAATTGTGTAATTTCTTATTTTACTTGAAAGACACACGGACGTGTATGATGTCATACACACCCATGTGTCACAATATCGATTCTACTTATTCAGGTGGATTTTCAATAATTCTAACACATACAAAAGTCTCTAAAGCAGGTTTCTAAACACCCTAAAGCAGTTTATCATCATAGTAGTGCTAACACATATCCATAAACGAATTGAGAACATTATCATTGTTTTAACCTAGCTAACATGATTTCTAACCCATGTATCACTTGTTCTAACAACATTCATACATGCATCATCAAGTAATCTTCTTGATTTTCCAAGCCTTATAATGATCAGTATCTTTCTTCTCAACATAAGATGAGCAAAACATATATATACACACACACACACATTTATCAATCACTTATTATTGTAAAAAAAAAAAAAAAAAACCAATCATACAATCTAAACGATCTAGTATAAGGGCACGCTTTCAATGATTCATCATGGTTAACATAAAGAGTAGACTATATTGATCAATCATCCATATTTTCTTTAAAGCATAACAAGCAAAAAGGTTGTCACACTTGCTTGTCTTCTGATGTATAAACATTTCTTTGTATGGCTATAGAGTTTTCCAACAATCAGCAGTTTCCTTTAATGACCCAAGATCTTTTCTCACTCTATTCTATTTCTGGTTGTGCGGTTAAAGGTGCAAATATTGATGAAAATTAAGTTAAACGCTCTTTTATTTTTACCTTCTAGATGTGACACACAGGCGTGTTGTCATTTTACATGAGCATGTGTCATGTCATATCTTTACATAGAATAGTTACTCAAAGAGACGTGTTGAATTAATGACAAAAGGGGAGAAGTTATACATGTTATATTTTATATTTGATTATGGATGTAATATTTAATGTACATGGACTTTACACATGTTTTGATGTTTTATCTTGTTTGGATTGTTAATACTCTCATTTTGATGCTCATGCTTATTTGGACATTGTTTTCATGAACTATGCTTTCATGATTATATTTGGTCATTTTGGTGATCATTTCTATACATTGTTCATGCATGTTAGTCTTCTTTTGTCTTATTGATTATATCTTTTTTATACATTGTCTTATTCTTTTTGATAATGACAAAAGAAGAGAAAAGTTTGATTGACCTTATAAATACTTTAATGTGGTTATGGAGAATTATGAATATATTTTATGATTATAGATGAGATATTTGATATTGTGGATATTTTGATAAGGATATATTTGACTGATGTTGTGGAAGATGTTTTATTGATATTGTGGACTTTTGATGTGGATGTATTTGATTGATGTTGTGGATATTTTGATAAGGATATATTTGATTAATGTTATGGATATTTTGATGAGATTAATGTTGGATATATGATATTTATATGAATTATATTATTTGCATATATTCAGGGGGAGGAAACTTGATTTATTTTAAGGCGAAATCTTGCAAAATGTTCTTAAAAATCAAGTGTTTCTTAACTTCAAGGAAATACATTCATTAATATTTTTTATAAAATTCTTTGAAGTATATATGTGTTTGTCATCATAAAAAATGGGGAGATTGTTAACTCAAGAAGTCATTATGCTCTTATTTTGATGATAACAAACTAATATACCCCTAATTATATTGACTAATGATTTTACTTGAGTGTGAGTTTAGATAGCAATAATTTACCTAATGCACTTGAAGAAGTTCAAGATGGAAATAAAGACAAGACTCAATCGAAGAATTTTTGAAGATTTGAAGAAAAACTCAAGTTTAGATAGACATATTTGTAATTTGAAGCATTCGTTTTGATTAGAAAATTTATTTGCATGTGATAACTCATTTAAAAACTTATTCTCATATCTTTCACATTTTGAGTTAAAATGTTGTTTTTCAAACTTATTGGGTTAAGCCAATTTTTTCATCAAAGTTTATTAACTCTTTTAAAATGATGAAGTTTTGTGAACTACATTTTCATATCTCAAAGTTGGTTTTGAAAGAATTTTCAAATATGGGTTAAATTGTCACTTTGAAAAGGTTTAGGGGGCAAATAAAGTTTTCAAAAATTCAAAGGGTAAAATGCAATAAAATTTGATTGATCGAATTTGACCAATCGAATTTTTCGATGGCAGCTTTCGAATTATCCAAAAGACATGCATTTTGGCTTTCAAAAATTCGATTGATCGAATTAAATCCGATCGAACGAATTTTGTTTTGAATTTTCTAATGACTAATGTCACATAGACTCCATAGAAGTGTCATGTCATATTCGGTTGATCGAATTACATCCAGTTGATCGAATTTTACGTTTTTTGAAAAATTAAAACAGTTAGTTTTTGTGCACAATGATAATTTTCCTTATTTTCCCCTATATAAACTCAATCAAATTCATTTGTAAAGAACTTTTGCGATCAAGAACTTTCACATATTTGAGAGCAAATTAGTTTTGAGCTATTCACTTGCAAATTTTCTTCTCTAATCAAAAACCTTGTCCATACACTTTATAAGTTCATTTGCATTGGATTGTACTAAGGCCAAACGACTATTTCCCACCCAAGGTATGCTGTAATGACAACTTTCCACCCTTTAACTATGGAAACACCAAATACCCACCTATGGCCGGTTAAATTTAACAGAACCCTAACGCCTGAAAATTTTATCTCTTTTTGTCCTCCTAAACTTTAAAAACTAAAATTTTCCCTCAGCCTAAGTTTTAAAAAATGGCAGTTTCACCCTATGGTTTGGTTTTGAAATCTCTGATGACCTCTTCGGCTCCATTGTCAACAGCATCTCCCTTTCGAAGCATCCTCTCCTTTCGATGATCTCTTTCCTCCTATTTGGAGGGCCGATCGATGTTGTAGACACCTTAGAAGATGAAGAACTTCGTCGGGAAAGACGAAGACGAAGACGAAACCGTCGTCTTCATCTGGGAAGACGAAGTCGTTGTCTTCATCTAGGAAAATGAAGCCATCGTCTTCGTCTGGGAAGATGGTCATCTTTCCAGAGGTCTTCTCGGACAAAGTTCTTCGTCTCTCAAGGCGTCTCCGATGTCGATCAGCCCTTCAAATGGGAGGAAAGAGATCACCGGAAGGAGAGGATGTCTTGGGAGGGAGAGGCCGTCGGTAATGGAGCTGGAGATTTCAAAACCAAACCCTAGGGTGAAACTGCCATTTTTTAAAACTTAAGCTAGGAGAAAATTTTAGTTTTCAAAGTTTAGGAGGGTAAAAATAGATTATATTTTAGTTTATTTTTTAATATTATAGAGAAAATGACGGTTTTACCCTTATCACCGTTATTTTTAACTGGTCATGGATAGATATTTGGTGTTTTCATAGTTAAAGGGTGGAAACTTATTATTACAGTATACCTTGGGTGGGAAATAGTCGTTTTACCTTGTAATAAGCTTAAACTTTCATATATACTCTTTGAGAGAGATTATATTTCAAAGTCATATAAAAAATTCGTACTATAAAGGAGTAAGGTTCATTGATTTGAATAAATTGATTCAAATCCTTAAATTTGGTAAAGATTCTTTTTAAATAACCTAATTCACCCCTCTCCCCCTCTTTTAGGTCATTCAATCCTTCACAACTATGTACTTAAGACACATAAGCTTGTACTTAAGGTACATAGGTATGTATGCCATTGCGTAATTAAAGTCGCATTTCGAATCCTCTTGAAACACATCTTTATCAAATATTCAAATACATTGACTATACACAAGCATGTAGACCATCACACACAAGCATGTGGATTAACCAAACTTAGCCAAAAATCAAACAACAAAAAATAAAAGATGATTTTGCCTTTCTTCACCACTCACACGAGCTTGCGGCCTTCCCACATGGCCATGTGTTGTTTATTTCATACATATTAATTACTCAAACATATCTAAACACATATTAAGCCAAAAAATGAAAATGCCTACAGGTGTTATATTTCTCTTCAAAATTTACACGAACAGCTATGGAAACCTCTATCTCATATCTTGTTCTACCTCCTAAGTGGCCTTCTTGATCCAATAGTTCCTCCAAAAAACTTTAACTAGAGGAATCTACTTATTCCTGAGCTATTTCACCTGTCTATTTAGAATTTGAATTGGGCATTCCTCATTGACTTGATTATCCTCAAGTATCTCATCATCTCTTAGCACATGCGTTGAGTCATTGATATACTTACACAACAACGACACATGAAAAATATTATAAATCCTATCCATGCTTGCTAATAATGTAAGTTAGTAGGCAACCTTACCTATATACTTTAGAACCTTAAATGGTCATACAAATCTTAAAGTTGATTTACTTTTCCATCCAAACCTCATCACACGATGGTAGGAGGCAACTCTAACAAAAACTTTATCACCCATATCAAACTCCAAGTCTTGCCTTCTCTAATCAACATAACTTTTCTCGTGATCTTGGGCATGTTTTATCCTCTCCCTAATTAACCTCACATCTTCGATCATCTTTTAAGTTATCTCTAACCCCAAAGCATGTGTCAAAGCATCTTTCTCGCTTATCTCATCCCAATGAAACAGTGATCTGTACTTTCTCTTATAATGTGTCTCATATGGAGTTATCTAGATGGTCACATAATATCTATTATTATAAGCAAACTTTATCAACAGTAACATATCAATCCAACTAGCTTCTTTATCTAAGCAATATGCCTTCAACATATCCTTGATCATCTAGTTCACTCTCTTAGTCCGTCTATTAGTTTGAGGATGATAAATGGTGCTAAATGCCAATTTGGTAACCATAAACCTCTACAAACTCTATCAAAATGCTGAAACAAACCCCGTGTTCTTATCCGACACAATTTTCTTGGGTACCCATAAAGCCTTATAATTTCTCTAACATACACCTAACCTAATTGATTAGCACTCGTGTTGCCTTTGATAAGGATGAAATATGCCAACTTGGTTAACTTGTCCATAATTACCTATAAAGTGTTGTATCCACCTCAAACCCTCAGTAAAGTAATCACGAAATCCATTGAAATGTGCTCTCATTTCTATTTGGGAATGCACAAAGGCTACAATAATCTTGAAGGCCTCTAATGTTCAACTTTAACCTACTGACACACTAGACACTTGGCAATAAAGTCTATCATGTCCTTTTCCATACTGACCCACCAAAATGATTTTCTCAAGTCTTAGTACATTTTTACACTCCCAAGATGAACAATGTAAAGGAAACTATATGTCTTCATAAGAATGTTATCCTTTAACCCAGCCACATTGGGAACATAAACTCGATTTCTAAATCTCAATACATTTTCAACAACACTAAAGTCAACCTCAACACCTTTGGTAACTCTCTACCTCTTTTGGATGCACTAATTATCTTATAGTTAAGCCTCATGTATCTTATCCAGTAAAGTTGATTGAATATTCAATCTAACCAATAACCCATAAATTAGCTCTATCTAATCCCTTTCCAATTCTCATTGTAACTCTCAACAAGTTGTAATATGAGACAACATTACCTTTCTACTCAAGGCATCAATTACTATATCAATATTTTCCATGTGGTACCTAATGTCACAATCATAATCGTTTACTAGCTCAAACCACCTCTTCTGTCTCATGTTTAACTTTTTATGGGTGAAGAAGCATTTCAAACTTTGTGCTCTATGTAAATATTGCACTTAACCCCATACAAGTAATACCGCTAGATTTTCAATACAAAGACAACTAATACCAACTCAATATCATGGGTAGGGTAACAAATGTCATAATCCTTAAGTTGTCGAGAAGCATAAGTAATCACTTTCTCTTTCTAAATCAACATAACTCTCAAACTCTAGTGAGAAGCATCCGTATAAAAATAATAATCCTCACCCTTAGTCAGTAGTGCTAAAATCGGTGCCAAAGTAAATCTTCTTTTTAATTCCTAAAAGCTCCTCTCATAAGCATTAGACCATTTGAAATAGATATTCTTTTGGGTCAACTCAGTCAATGACTAAGCTAACTTAGCAAAGCCTTTCATGAACCATTTATAGTAATCTATCAAACCTAAAACTGTGTACCTCATTAGCTATCTTGGGCCTCTGCCACTCTAACACATCCTCAGTCTTACTCATGTCTACTAAGATACCATCAGAAGATACTGCATATCTTAAAAAAGCCACACGATTCAATCAAAACTCACATTTTGAGAATTTGGCATACAACTACCTATCATCAATCTCTATAACATAAATCTCAGATGTTGTTCATGATCCTCCCAAGTCCTAAGATATATCAATATATCATCGATGAACACCACCAAAAATTTATCAAGAGAATCTTGGAATACTCCATTCATGAGGTTCATAAAGACTACTAGTGTATTAGTCAATCTAAAAAGTATCACCACAAACTTATAATGCCTATACCTCACCTTGAAAGTAGTCTTCAAAATATCTTGCTCAATAACTCATACTTGATGATACCCAAATCTTAAGTCAATTTTTGAAAACATCGAGGTACCAATAAATTGATCAAACAAATCATCAATCCTCGATAGAGGTACTTATTCTTTACTATCACTTTGTTAAGCTTTATATAGTCAATGCACATATGCATCGACCTATTCTTCTTTTTCATGAAAAGAATCAGTGTACCCCAACCGAGTGATTGGGTTTGATAAAACTACTATCCAAAAGCTCTTGTAATTACTTCTTCAGTTCTTGGAGTTCAGTTAGGCTATACGGTATAAGGCTTTAGAAATAGGTATTATCCTGAAAGCCAGTTTAGTACTAAACTCAACATCTTTCTCTAGTGTCAACCTTGGCAGATTATCTAAAAACACATTTTGAAACTCAAATACGATAGGAGTATTTTGCAAACTTAGGACTTATTTATCAACTTTATTCACTACATGTGCCATATATCTCGTACATCCTTTACCCAGCATCTTTCTGGCTTTCACACTACTGATCATTATACTCAACACACAACCCTTTCCAAAAGTGAACTTCTCACCATTATCTAGATGAAACCGAACTTTCTTTTTCCTGTAACCAATCTCAACTCCATAGCGACTCAGGAAATCCATTCTCAGAATGATATCAAAATCTGACATGTTAAACATGATCAAGTCTATGGTCATCTTGTGGCCTCTCAAAAACACTAACTCACCCACTCTCATTTGATTGCTCAATATCTTATCCCTATCAGACATCTCATGCTAATTTCAATCACAAAAGTAGGCTTTAATATGAGCCTTACAATAATACCTCAAGTAATAAAACTGTGAGTAACACCAAAATCAATTAATACATATAATGGACAATAATGAAAAGATAATTGACCTATAGCAGTAGGCAGGCAAGCATTTGCCTGCATCTAGATCGTTGCATAAACCTTGGCTTGTCCTTCCCCTACTGTCTGTTTGACAGGGGTTAGTGCTACTATCATGCACGCATAAGCAAAATGACCTAGTTGTTGGCATCAAAAATAGACCCTCTGAGCTACTTCACACTCACCAGAATTATAAATAAATAAATTTGGGGGATCTTTAAAGAAATATAAATAGTCTACATGTACATACATTTAAAAGAGAGAGAGAGAGAGAGAGAGAGAGAGCAAGCAAAAAATAATTGAAAAAAAGGGGAAAAGAGAAAAAAAAATTGAAAAAAAAAAAAGAAATGAAAAAAATATTTTTGTATATATCATTAGTGCAATATACATTTGTATTTCTCTCTTGATTTTATCTTATGATCATGTAGATCTCAACTTTCTCATTAATAGTATGCTCTTGTTAATTTGTTTATCATTTTATTTTTTAACCCATACCTATAGTCACGTTACAACCTGAACAAAGATATAATGATATTTTTGAAATGCATTGCATCTACATTAATGGAGATAGATTGTTTGATTTTGCCTATGAGACTTGGTTGATTCCCTTTAGAGACCATAGTGGTTGCAAGTACGTATATGCCAATTTAAGTGTAATGTTCTTGTTTATGATTGATTGTTGTGTGAATTTTCGGTTTGATATTTGTGATTATCGTTTACCTTGAATCTAAGATTTGAGCATTTCGAGCGTTTCGAGTTTGAAGGGGCAATTTTTACTTTTGATTGCATAAACTTATTTCAAAAATTTGACCATCTTGTTCATACCATTCCAATAGCTCTTTCCATTTGTTTTTCTATTGTCTTTATTTGCTTGGAGACAAGCAAATCTTAAGTTTAGGGGAGTTTGATGTGTGTATTTTATATACACATTTATAGCTTTTAATTGGTTCATTTTAGGTAAATTTTGGTTTATTTTAATTAATTTTCTTTTAAAGATTTCATCTTATGTAGTACTTTAAATAATGTTTTTAGGTGTTTTGGTGAGGTTCAAAACAAAAATTAAATAATCGAAACAAGAAATGAACGTGAATTGTTGAGAAACTACATAAGTCAATTATGACCATAATTAGTTTCAATTATGTCCATAATTACTAGGCAAAAATTAAAAAAACGCAGAATTAATATAGGGTGAGCCTACAAGTACTTTAAATAGAAAGTTATGCATTTTTATTAAAAAAAGACAGTAACAACAACTTAGAGAGAAAATTTCAATAAAAAACCCACAAAATCTAAGAAGGAGATTCAAGATCTAAGAGCCAATCAATCAATCTTGAAAACTCAAAAGTTTTCCCTGTCATCTTCTTCTTGATAAATGTTTTCTTCACCGATCTGAACATTATAAATATATCTTCAACTAATTTTTGTGGAGTTATTGTGATGGCTTTGAGTAACTAAATTTTTTATGTAAGATTTATGATGGATCTATACATCTATGTGATTGTTGATGGATTTTTTATTTAATTTAATATTGATGAAACTTTGATTTAATGATTGTGAGTTTATTTCTTGCTGAATGTTTTGGGCACAACATTTAGTTTATTTATAGGTTGATTTTATGCTATTGAAAGATAGATAATCAATTAATTTATGCAATTACTAAGCCTAAAATTTAGATTTAGGTTCTTTGTGGATTTTGTAATCATCATTGCACAATTTAATGGGTTTTAATCGATACTTAACTGCAAAAGTAGATAATTTTTTAATCTTTACATGTTTTATCAACTTCGAAAGAAGAATTAAATAATTTTGGATGATTACCCATCAAATTCTCATCAATTTATAGTTTTAGATTTGATCCATTAACAATTACGAGTAATTTATAGTGAAATCTTAAATCGTAGACAAATTTACTTGATAATTAGTCTCTTAATTTTCTGTTTTATTAATTTCTATGATTAATTTTAATTAATTTACTGCATTTATTTCAACTTTTTAAATTAAATATTTGGTCTCTCTAACTAATTCGAATTACAAAACAAACTAGTAGTTAATAACCAATCTTTGTTGATTAACTCGTATACTTGCAAGCTATAGGCAACAATAAGTTATAATAGCTATTATTTTGATATAAATAGTTGAACTACTGCCCTAAGCCCATCGTGTTCTTATTTTTAATTTTTTGTCACTCAAACTTCTCAAGAAATGAACTTTGTGTTGGAATGTCCTAATAATTCATAAAAACTCAAGACAAATCTCACATCAATAAAGTATGAAAAAAATATTAAAATGCTAAGACAAGACATGTTTTCGATTAAAGTAAAATTATTATGAACTTTGTGTTCAAAATTGACAATATCTTAACAATTAATTAAACTATTTAAATCATAATAAATTATTAAATTAAAAAATTAAGTGCATATGTGAGAGGAAAAATTTTGGATTTAGTGAAGAGTAAAAAGATGGAATAGAATTTCTCCCTTTAACTTTTAATTTAAGAAAAAGTTTATAGTCATCTAAGTCATTAGTCATTATCGTTGAAATTTCTAGCTTCCATAAATTCTCAAGCAGACTTGACTTGGAAACTTAGGATACGTTCACACTCCCCTAAGTCATCAATGTAGTCAAGGTAATTTTGGAATCATATAAATTTGTCTAAGTAACTAGCTTGACTTGGAAAATTAGGTATGTTCACAACACTTTTAAGAAAAAAGTTGATTTTCTTATGGAAAATAACCTGGAAAGGTTCTTGATTGAGGAAGTGATTTTGGCGCCCCTTGAGTCATTATCAGCTAAGCAAAGCCAACTAAAGCGGACAATGTTAAAGAGACTAATACTAGAATTGATAAAACCATAGAGGTAACTACAATATTATAGTAAATTTAACGAACCTCTTAAATAGTGATAAATTCAAGTTTAATTCAATGCGAATGAGGGTTAGTTAGAGTTTGGTTTAAATCTAAATTGGTTAGCTTGAAATGAAGCTCATTTTACTCAATGAGTGAACAACATCACCGAAAAAAAAAATTTTGATTCTGAAAAATTTGTCAAAAAAGAAAAAAATCATTTCTAAAGAAGAAGAAAAATTGCTGATGAGAAGAATTTCGGTACGATGAACTCAAGCGGCTCCCCTATGTAAATCTCATCTTTGTAAGACATGGAAGCCTAATGATCACTTAGCATTTTTCTTTATTTAAATATGGATCCTTAACGTCTGATCTGTATTACATTACCAATATGGCGTTCCATGTTATGATTTGTACTTTAGAATTCTATTGTTCCATTTTATAAGTTTATGGACTAAGAAAAATGATTCCAGGATTTAATAATTTGACAGCTCTTGAAAAATTAGACAAGAAACTAGCTTTTCCATGGAAATTTGTAGGCAATCTGATTTATAAATGAGAAAAAATCACAAGACCTCCACATATACTTCCTAACTTAAACTCAAATCATATGAAAATGACCTATTTATTTCCAAGATCTCATTTTCTCATAAATTGTTTAAAGTATAAATTTGTTGTTTTAGGATACATTGTGAGACCCACTGACAAATCTTATATTGACAAAGAATGAAATGATATTAAGTATATGTGTCATATTGTTTAGAGATGATAAAACAAAATTAGTTGACCAATGAAATGAATAATATCATCGGAGGAGATTTGAACAGAATTCTGATCGAATTGAGTTGTCTTGATTTGGATCCACCCCTAAATTTTGAAGGTATTCAAACTTTATTTTTCTTTGTGAACATAGAATTGTAGTGAGCAGGGTCTCCAAAATATTTATCTCTAGCTAGAAGGAGCACCAAGTTTTGTAATTAGGCAAATGTGAAATGTATTATTGTAAGGCAATAAATCATACGATTATATAATTAAATGTTATATGAATTAAATAATAATAGATCATTTATTAATGATTAATATAAAATTACATTTACAAATATAAAATCATGAACTTTACGTTCAAAATTGACAATAACTTCACATTGGTCAGACAATTTAAATCAAGATGTTACATATATAGTCATTTTATAATAAATGATTAAATTAAAAAATTAAGTGCATACGTGCGAGGAATAATTTGGGATTTAGTGAAGAAAAAAAAGATAGAATAGAATTTCTCCCTCAACTTTGTTTCAGTTTTTTCAATCAAATTGTAGCATAAGTTTCATTATATTTTATGAGTTTATTAAAAATAAAACTATGTATATTTGGTTTTGAGTTTGGATAACTAGAGTATATACTATCAAGTGATTATGTAATTTTAAATTAAAGATAATTTAACACATAATCATATGATATACATCAATCTCTCACAAGTCTAGTAATTTTAGAAATAAAAATAGTTTAGATATGTATGATTTCAATCAACAGAAGAGAAAAGAAATCATGTCCATTTTATGTATAGACACACGCACATACATACGCAGAGTATTGAAGAACACTTTAGTTAAGAAAAGTCATTTGTAGTGTCACTGAAATTTCTGGCTTCCATAAATTCTCAAGCAGATAGCTTGACTGGGAAACTTAGGTTATTTTCATAGTCTCCTAAGTTATCAATATAGTCAAGGTAATTTTGGAATTACATAAATTCGTCCAAGTAACTTGCTTGACTTGAAAAATTAGATTATGTTCACAATCCTTTTAAGAAAAAAGTTGATTTTCTTATGGAAAATAACCTGAAAAGTTCCTTGATTGAGGAAGTGATTTTGGAGCCATTAAAGTCATTATTAGCTAAGCGAAGCCAACTAAGATTAATACTAGAGTTGATAGAACCATAGAGGTAATTACAATATTATAGTAAATTTGACAAGCCTAATTCAAGTCTAATTCAATGTGAATAAGGTTAGTTAAGAGTTTCGTTTAAATCTAAATTGATTAGCTTGAAATGAAGCTTATTTTACTCAACCAATGAACAACATCGCCCAAAAAAAAGAATTGTTCAAATTTAACAAAATTGTCAAAAAAGAAAAAGAATCATTTCTAAAGAAGAAGAAGAAAAATGGCTGATGAGACGAATTTCGATATGATGAAATCCAGCAGCTCAGATCATATACGTCCCTTTTGTAAATCTCATCTTTGTAAGACATGGAAGCCTAATGATCACTTAGCATTTTTCTTTATTTAAATATTATCTTTATCGTCTGATTTGTATTATTTTACCAATATGGCGTTCCATGTTATAATTTGAATTTTAGAATTCTATTGCTCCATTTTATAAGTTTATGGACTAAGAAAAATGATTCCAGGATTTAATAATTTGACAGCTTTTGAAAAATTAGACAAGAAACTAGCTTTTCCATGGAAATTTGCAGGCAATCTGATTTATAAACGAGAACAAATCACAAGTCCTCCACATAGACTTCCTAACTTAAACTCGAATCATATGAAAATGACCTATTTATTTCCAAGATCTCATTTTCTCATAAATTATTTAGGGTATAAATTTGTTGTTTTAGGATACATTATACGACCAAAAAATCTTACATTGACAAAAAATGAGAAGATATTAAATATATATGTCACATTATTTAGAGATAATGAAACAAAATTAGTTCACCAATGAAATAAACAATATCATCGGAGGGGATTTGAGTAGAATTTTGGTCGAACTGAGTTGTCCCGATTTGGATCCACCCTAAATTTTGAAGCTAGTCAAACTTTATTTTTCTTTGTGAACATAGAATTGTAGTGAGCAGGGTCTCAAAAATATTAATCTCTAGCTAGAAAACTACAGGAGGACCAAGTTTTGTAATTAGGCAAATGTGAAATGTATTATTGTAAGGCAAACATTTCTTCTTCAAGCACCATCATTGTTGACTTCTTAAAGCATTACGTATTGGAAGGGTTTCTGTAAATGTGAATGGGAGGTTTCTCACCTGACTGATGGACATACGAAAGGAAGTGTGAGAAACAAGCACAATTAATTATGAATTCATTGATCCGTCTATTGTTGGAATTGTTGACCACGTCTATTGTTGGAATTATTACAAAGCCAAAAAAAGAAAACCATTTGACAGTGAGTCCAAATTATGTGATCCCATTCACACCTTTTAATAATTGAAAAAAAAAAAAAAAGCTTAAAGTGGGATAGATATGTATTACGTGATGACTTTTCTCTCCTTCAATCAAAACCCATGCCTGTTAGAAGGAATAGAAAAATGGGATAACCTTATTGTACATGGTGACTTTTTTCTCTTCAGTCTAAATCATTGTTGACTGCTTCTGCGCGCATTCGTGTTAGAAGGGATGAAACAGTCCAATATGAGGACTAAAATTTCAAGATTATCATCATGGTGATTATATAATATAATGATGTATTTGCTTTAACTTTCTCTTCAATCTTGGTTTTAAAGTAATTATACCTTTACGATGAGAAGTGTTTCTTCAAGGAAAATCGTTCAACTAAGCAATCAAGGAGCATTTTTAGTTTGTCTAATGACAATAAACGTGGGTAGACTTTCCAACACCTGGTAGTAGGAAGATCTCTCTTTAATAGTATTTTATTTTAGAATCTTTCAAAAAATATTTTTTATTCTCTTCTAGAGAAAGATTATTTTCTCCTTTCCAATTGAGGTATTTCCATTATTATAATATTTCCTTTTAATCCAATAAGAACATGATTAAATCCTCGTATTCATATTTGTGTGAGAAATATTTTTTATTATCCTGTATGATTGTAATTTCTTTACACAAGGCCACCACCAAGAAAGAAAAGGGAGGGAAGACATAGATATACACATACATAAATACCTACATTCTTACATATTGTGTCTCATCTATTTAATTATTTTCTCATTTCATTCACATCTCACACTAACCTTAAAACCAAAGTTATATCACTATTTTATTTCTCTTCAAGACTTTGAAGTCAAAGTCGTGCAACTTCTTTTTACTGTTTTTCTTCATTATGGAAAATAATAATTTATAAAAACGGTGTAGAATATCATTATGGGTACATGTAACTCCACTAATCCACCTCTATATATATATTGCTATTACTTTTGTTACATTGACGTGTATACAAAACCTTGTCCTCTCATGGAGAAAAATCTTTCTCTTTGCTGCTTATTCATAGCTTTCTTTCTTCAATTTTCAACACTTTCCTTTGCCACTTTCAACATTTTCACAGACCAACAAGCTCTTCTTGCTTTAAAAGTTCATATTACCCATGATCCTACCAATTTATTGTCCGCAAATTGGTCCTCAGCTACCTCCGTTTGTAATTGGATTGGCATCCGTTGTGGTGCCCGTCACCATAGAGTTACAGCTTTGAATATTTCTTACTTTCATCTTACAGCCACTCTTCCTCCTCAACTGGGAAACCTGTCTTTCCTTTCGTCTCTGAGCATTCAAAACAACAGCTTTCATGGCGCTATCCCTGATGAGTTGGCTCGATTACGTCAACTCAAGCACCTTCAGTTGAGTAACAATAACTTCAATAATATAGAGATCCCATTATGGTTGGGGTCCTTAACTAAACTTCAGTTCTTGGGTTTGAATGAAGTCAAGTTTTCAGGGACCATCCCAGAAGCCCTAGGTAACTTGTCTTCACTTGAACGACTACATCTTGATCACAATCAGCTGTCGGGCTCCATTCCCACCTCCATCTTCAACATATCTTCACTGCAAGTACTTAATCTGTATCATAGCCAACTCTCGGGCTCCTTCCCTTCCATCTTTTTCAACATGCCTTCGTTGGTACGTATTGACTTGGGCGATAATGGACTGTCCGGTGGACTCACTGAGACTAATTTTGATAATCTTCCTAGTTTGGAAATTCTTTACTTGGATGGAAACATGTTCAGCGGCCAAATACCATCCAATTTATCAGAATGCAGAAACTTGCAATCCTTTGCCTTGTCGTACAATTATTTCACCGGAGCCATGCCGAAAGAAATTGGAAAATTGTCTCAACTTAGAGAGATATTTATTGGACACAATAGACTCCAAGGTATATGCTATAATATTTATTTTATGAGTATTGTTACTATTGACACATATAATAATTTGTTACTATATAATTAAATAGTTTTAAATTAAAATTAAAATAATATTTGTTCATATAATAATAAATCATTATTTATACATATAATTTTATTATAATTTTATTTCTAATTAAGCCTCGAAATTTCTAACTAATATGATTGCTCAAATAAATTTTCTGATTTTGTAGGAGAAATTCCCAAGGAGTTAGGCAATTGTACACAACTGGAATCATTAATGCTTCCAAATAATCAGCTCACAGGTTAGTAATTATTTTTTTATTATTTTCTCTTCAATGCGTTTAGATTCAGATTGAGCATTAATATAATAAAAAAATTAGTTCACACATCAACTAGTTTGATTGTTTGGTAGGACTGGTGACATTAATATGCAATAATTTAATTTTTAAATTGGGTTTTAATCATGTAATATTATTATGTAATTAGATGGCGGTTGAATTGATTCACTCCAACTATTGAATTATAATTTGATATTATTCATTTTATTCAATCTAATCTAATAGTTGAAATAGATTTTAAACATGATTTGTAACGGATTTGGCATTAGTTTCTGACCAAACTAGCTGGTCCAATTTGGATTTTGAAACAATATTTCTAAATTGAAATAGCATTATATATTTGGGATAATAACACCAAAAAGTAGCGAATTATCATTTTTTTTAAATAAAGGGTATCAAACTTTATTTATTTTTATTGAATGGATTGAAATTTCATATTTTTTTATTGAATGAAGCAAACTTTTAGATTTTTTAATGAAAGGGAATAAATTTTCACCTTTTATTATTAAAGGTAGGTGACTAATCACCTTGTTTTTTGAGACAAAATAAAGCAAATAATTCTAATTATGTTTGTTCGATATATTCAATAATAAATACTGAAAATTTTATCCCATTTATAAGAAAATTTGAAAGTTTGTTTTTTTAATAAAAAAATATGAAATTCTATACATTCAATTGAAAAAATTTTGATCTCTTCAATAGAAAAAATGTGATAGTTCGATATCTACAATTATGGTTATCCCTTGTAAAAATTGTTGACCATTAAAAATTACATAATTAAAAATGTCGAATAATGAACACTTAAAATATTATTGAAAAAAATTCTCATGTAGACAATGCCCACTCTTTTGTTTTTATTTTATGTTATTTTATTGTTTATTGTATCATTTAATGTCAAAAACAAAGAGCAATCACATGTATACACAATTTTGAGTATACAATTGGATATACATATAATATGTCATTATATGAATAGATGTTATTTTATCATTAATTTCAAATTACTCAATCACATCATGATATATTAACTATATATCTAATTATGTACTTAAAACTTTATGTATTTGACAAAAAAAAATCAGATAACTTTCAGCCTTTGACAAGAAAAATTGGGAAATTGCTTGTTTTTAATGTTATCCTGTTCAATTATTTTCTCAGGAGCTATTCCGAACGATATTGGAAACTTAATTCAACTCTCCACCATTTATCTTGACTACAATAATATTCAAGGTACGAGTTATCTTGACACCCATTATTTTCCATAATTTACATTATTGTATTATCTTTCAAAGTTAACACATCATGGATCATGTGATAGCCTTTATCATTTCATATATAAAACTTTCCTCTCTTTCCACTAGAGGTGATATCAGTCAAACCGGTTTCGAATCCATATATGAATCAAGACTGAAGTATTCTTTTTTTATTGGGATAATGTTTTTTTTTCTTTGATGACTATTTTTTTTCTCCAATATTACTATTCATCAATTCGGCGGACTCAAACTTAAATTCATTTTTCTAGATTCCAACTCATATGTTAAAATTTATATATTTAAAGTACCCTCAAACATTTTTTGAATTTTTAAAATCTCTTGAAAATTTTCATTAGCATCTCTAATATTATAAAAAATTAAGTTCTCCTCTAAAAAAACGTTGTTTTGAAAAAGAAAAAATAAAAAAAGTAAAGAAAATAATAATAATAATAAATAAGAAAATATAAAGAATAAAAGAAAAAAGAGAAAATAAAGAAATTTATGCAAAATGACTGTAAGACCTTCTCACTTGATAGAATTTATTAACAAAAATAAATGCTAGATGATAATGTTATTTTTGAAACTTAGATGGTGAGAATTTGTGATTTTAACAAACCTTAGGTGGGAAATAGCGTTTTTTGGCCTATAAATTATTATTGCCGTTACATATGCCCCACATAATGACTGAAATCTAAAAATGCTTCCACTAAACTTTCGATAAGATTGTATATAACCCTCAATTTGTTTCTCATGACATTCAATTATCCAACACAAAAAAAAAAGATATTGTCTAACATGTCATATTCAACATACCAGCATACGCGAAATCTCCTAAATATTGTATATGAAAAGCAAGACATATAAAATGACTTTCATGCAACTCAAGAGAGACCCCATATAGTTTTACCGTATATTCAACTTTTTGATAGGGAAAATAATCGTACACCTGTATTATTTTGGTTGATTTATTAAGATCCATTAACTTTAGAAATTAACAATGACTCCAAGGCAGCAAGCTTTAAAAAGAAAAACAAACAGAAGGATATTAACACTTATAGGCAAATCACAAGGGAGATATTGGACATGTAGTCATCCCACATTGTTTAAAAATGATAACATAACATTGATTAAATCTGAAAAGCAAAACTGTGGCAAATTGAATAATGTCTTGAGAATAAACTAGATGTCACAAATATTCACAATTCTTAATCTAGACTTTTCTGTTTCTCTTTTAGATTAATCATTTTTTATTAGATGAAATGAGATCTTTGAATTAATTCACAGGACCATTGCCAAAGGAAATTGGAAATTTGACTCAGCTTGAGCAGATGTATATTTCTGACAATAAACTCCAAGGTATGATATACCCAATTGGATAATATAAATACGGGTGAATTTAATCTGATTTAAATTGAGCTTAGGGTTGGTTTGAGCTCAGATTGAAATATAATACCTAGTTCGGACTCATTCAAACTGGTGAACAGTATTACTAGATGATTGACGACGATGTAAACAATATCATCGGAGAGATAAAATGTGTTGCTAACAAGATAAACAATGTCATCTAATAAAAAACAAGCTAAGGCATCAAGCTAGAGCTCTTGCTTGAAATCAACCCATTCAAGCTCAAATTGGATCCAACCCTGAATAAAAATATATATTTATATTGTAAAATATAATTAATCCATCAAATGATCAGCTCTCATATTTAATTTTCAGGTGAGATTCCAAGTGAAATTGGAAATCTTCATAATCTACAAT
Organism: Mangifera indica; assembly: GCF_011075055.1. Classification (NCBI taxonomy): domain Eukaryota; kingdom Viridiplantae; phylum Streptophyta; class Magnoliopsida; order Sapindales; family Anacardiaceae; genus Mangifera; species Mangifera indica. The sequence goes on along the minus strand of NC_058142.1, from coordinate 17,695,581 downwards.
ATCTGATACTTAGTTATAACAATTTAGTCGGCGTGGTTCCAACAACTCTCTTCAATATATCAATGATGAAACGACTTTCTGTTTTGGCAAATAAGCTCTCTCTCTCAGGAATTCTTTCTTCAAACATTGAACTTCCAAATCTTGAAGCTCTTTACTTGGGGTCTAATGGTTTTAGTGGGAGATTTCCGAACTTTGTCTTCAATTCTTCCAAGCTCTCTAAACTTGATATTTCAGATAATTCATTCTCGGACTTCATTCCTACTACAATTGGAAATTTAAGAAATCTTGAGTGGCTTGTCTTATCTGATAATTTCTTGACATCTTCTTCTCCAAATTTGAGCTTTCTTTCCTCCTTGACACTTTGCAAGAATTTAAAACATTTAGGGTTGAATGGAAATCCATTGAATGGCATTCTGCCTAGTTCCATAGGGAATCTCTCTATTTCTTTGGAAAGTATTCAGATGATTAACTGCAATATTACTGGCAACATTCCCAAAGAAATAAAAAAGTTGAAAAACCTGATAGATTTGCAGTTAAAAAACAATGAATTGACTGGATCTATCCCAGTTACACTAGGTGGACTACAAAAACTCCAGGGTTTGAACCTTGGAAATAATAAATTAGAAGGGACCATCCCGGATGAACTTTGTGGATTGAATAAATTGTGTGACTTGCGATTAGATGGTAACAAGATGTTTGGATCCATACCTGCATGCATAGGCAATCTCTCTAGATTGAGAAAACTGTCGTTGGCCTTCAATAGGTTAACTTCTTTCATACCCTCAACTTTATGGCACCTTGAGGACATATTGCACTTTAATTTGTCATCAAATTTTCTAAATGGGTCTATTCCATTAGAAATTGAAGCCCTGAAGGTTGCGGTAGATATAGATTTGTCAAGAAATCTTTTGTCTGGCAATATTCCAAACAATATTGGGCGCTTAAATAATCTACAAAATCTATCCTTGGGATATAATAGATTAGAAGGCTCGATTCCTGAATCAATTGGCGACCTGACAAGCTTGGCCTTCTTGGATTTATCTAGGAACAATCTCTCTGGAGACATTCCTATGTCTTTAGAAAAACTTGTGTATCTGAAATATCTAAACGTGTCTTACAATCGATTAAGTGGCAAAATTCCTGAAAAAGGATCATTCGAAAACTTTTTGGCTGAATCTTTCATGGGAAATCTTGCATTGTGTGGTTCTCCAAAACTACAAGTTCCACCATGCAAAACAAGCAGCACTCATCGGAAATCAAGGGCTAAAAGGGTTATCATATTGATTGTTTTACCACTAAGTATTGCAGTCACTGTCCTGATTCTCCCTTTTGTGCTAACTAAAATCCTTAAAAAGAGCACAAAGCCACCCACCAATGTTGAGATGTCTTCACAACATACATGGAGAAGAATTTCTTACCAAGAACTAATGAGAGCTACAGATGGATTCAATGAGAACAACCTGCTTGGAAGAGGAAGTTATGGTTCAGTTTACAAAGGAAGACTTGATGATGATGGTATGGATATTGCAGTAAAAGTGTTTCACCTACATTTTGATGGAGCAATTAAAAGTTTTGAAGCTGAATGTGAACTTTTGAGCAGTATTCGTCATCCAAATCTTGTTACAGTCATTAGTAATTGTAGAAATGATGATTTTAAATGTCTGATACTCGAGTACATGCCCAATGGAAGCTTGGAGAAATGTTTGTATTCTGAAAATATTACTTTGGACATTTCACAAAGGTTGAACATAATGATAGATGTCGCTTCAGGTTTAGAATATCTGCATTTTGGTTATTCAACTCCCATTGTTCATTGTGATGTCAAGCCCAACAATGTGTTGATAGATGAAAATTTGACCGCCCATTTGAGCGATTTTGGCATTGCAAAGCTCTTAGGTGAAGAAGACTCAATGACTCGAACACAAACCCTAGCCACTATTGGTTACATGGCACCAGGTAATTTTTCTAATTCTACATTTTCTATTATGTTTTCTTTGTGATATAAATTTACATGAACAAAGAACATAATTCAATTTAACAAGCAAGATCTATGCACAAGTTATAAATTACTGAATAAGAAATCAAATTTATAGAAATACCTAATTGAGTTGTATCATTTAAATCTAGCTGTTAAAATTCACATAATCAGTCTTCCTTTTCTGAAACCACCTTGAATGACAAATTTTAATGGATAAAACTGTTATGTTAGGGTTTCAAAGATGGAACTTAGCTAGTAGGGATTCAATAAACATTAAAATCTATATTGATATCATCTACCTAGATTAAAACATGGAAGCTTATCTCCAATTAATGTTAGCCAATATTAATAGATTTTCCAACATTCTTTGTTACTGATTTTTTCTCTCTCTGAGTAGGATAAAAAGTTAATGATTTATACATCTGACAAAGGAAGTACTTGTGATGACTCCCAGAATATGGAAGAGAAGGGAAAGTATCTAGAAAAGGAGATGTTTACAGCTATGGTATTATGCTAATGGAAACATTTACAAGGAAAAAGCCAACAGATGAAATATTTATAGGAGAAAAGAGCCTAAGGAGTTGGGTTGGTGAATCATTATACAGCACAGTGATGCAAGTCTTGGATGCAGATTTGCTAATAAGGGATGATGAACATTTCTCTAGCAAGGAGGCATGTGTGTCTTCTATCTTGAGTTTGGCTATAGAGTGTACAAGAGAATCACCATTGGAGAGGATCAACATAAAAGAAGTGGCAGCAAGACTCATCAAAATTAGAGTCGAATTTGCAAAAATTGGAACCAGAAGAGGCTAGAGAGTTTAAAATTTAGGTTAACTTCTTTTTATTTTCAGTGATAATAATAAAGTTTTAATCCAGATTATTAGCCTTAGCCTTTCACTTTTCTTTCAGCTTTGCTATATGTTATTTAACTTTTGGCTAATTGGTTTTTGTTGATGTCAAAAATGTCACATTGAACAGGAGTCATGGTTTTTGGTCAGTTTTAACCATTATCTCTCTTTCCCACATGAGACGTCTCTTAAAAGCAAAATTGTAAAGTCAACAAAGGTCAAAGTGGACAATCTCTTGCAATGGTTTAATATGTGTAGATCAAGGCAACATCAACAATTTTGGTTTGTAGAATGAAATGGATGAGTCAACTGCCCATGAATTGAACAGCCTGGAATTTAGAGAAGCTATGTCTGAAGATAAAGCAACCTTCAACTTTTTCGAGGCCTGTGATGAGAACTAACAAGAAGTGCTCGTAATGAGCTTTTTAAATTTGATAGATCTTAATGTACTAAAGACAAAATTTAGGGGCTTTGAAAATGTTTCCCATTTCTAATGAAGATGAAAATATTTTCATTTATTAAACTTCTTTTTTTTTTGTAATATTAAAAACCACTAATCTTTTTTTCATTTCCTTCATCGCAAAATCATTTTTCTTCTATTCATTTTGATTTTAACAACAAAGTTAGAAGACAAAGTTCCTGTCAAATTTCTTACTGATGGCAGTCATAAAATTGGAGATTATGACTGCTTATTTTCCTTGAGTAGGGTGGATTCAATCCAAGATTGCATGCGATTCTTCTTCTCCTTCTACTATTTCGGTTATTCTTCTTCTTTTTTGACAATTTGAACAATCCAAACTTAATTTTGAGATAACTATTTCGGATTTAAATAAAACTTGAACTATCTTTTATTTAGATTCAATTCAACTCAAATCCATTGTATCCTTTAGTTTTGTAGTTATTAATGTACACATGGTATACTTAGCAGCATATCTCTTTTCAGTGACACATTTAGCATGATTGAAGCCCGCCATTGTTGGCCCAAAGGCTTTTAGGATGTGGATGGATATCATATTTGAAAAGGCCACCTGAGCCCATAAAATGGTTCATAGGATGATGTATAGTATCAAGGTAACCTTATCTATCATGTTTTAATAAAATTATATATACTTATAATAAATATTATTTTAGATATCAATGATGATATATCTTCATGTGGATAGATGATTTTGAATTAAGAATAAAGTAACACTCAATTATATGATGACCCATCATTATTAATATTTATCGTAAATGTATATGGAATTGCTCTTTGACCTCTATTTTTAGAAGTCTATTGCTATTATATATAAGTTTACATTTTAACGTTATGTACAAGTCTATTGTTGATGTTGTTTTTAATGTTATTGTTATTAGAGGTGGATTCAAGTCAAACCACCTAAAGAAAAGTAAATTTGAGTGTGGTTTGAATCCAAAACAAACAGTTCAAGCTTAATTCCCTCAAAATGGTGAATACTAATATCAAAGAAGGAAAAGCGACATTAGAGAAGAACAATTATCAAAAAAAAAAATATAAGAGAGCAAGTTGAAGAAGAAAAATAATTTCTAATGAAGCAAGCTTCGGTTCAAATACGCCAATGAGGTATTAGTCTCAAGCTTGAGCGCAATGAGATAATCCTTCTTTAGTTCAAACTTAACTAGTTTAAGTTGAACATCAAGCTAAGTCCAAATTGTCTTGACTTAAATCCATCCGTTATTATTATTCCATCAATGCAAAGAGAAATGTTCCCGCAATTTGAATTAAAACGGCCCCTGATGGTAGGACTAGATCGGCTTTTAGGTGTGGGCACTATGATCGGTGGATAAATGAGCTAGAAATTAGCTTTTGGATGCATTTCAAGTCGTGTCCAACTTATCCTCAAACCACATATGAAAATGATCCATCTACTTCAGAGGTCCCATTTTTAATAAATTGTTTAGGAGACATTTCGTGGCCAAAATCACTTTTTATACAAAACAGAGACTGAGAGAGATGACAGCTTCATGGTCCACTTCTTGGGGCTCGATGTCCATCTCTCTGTGCTTGTGTATAAACAGGAAGAAGGCCACCAATCCTTTCCTTTTATGTAATTAGGGACTTGCTTGTAAGTTGCAACAGCTTGGTCACTAGACAAGGCCAAACTCAATTATTAATATTTTTCTTTATTGTATCAAGAGACTCTCTGTGATAAAGGCTTCAACACAATTGTTTATGCCTTATATATGTAGAAATGGTAAGTACTAATAGGTATAAATAATAAAATGTATCATCATATGATTGAGTAATCTAATTATTTATTTTATTTCTATTTTAAAATTACTCAATTACATGATTACATATTAATTTGTTTATATCTATTGATAACCACTAATCGTACATGAAGTATTATTGTTAGTTTAGTTTGGTTATGAGGAACTCAACCTAAATTTCAATGCATAAATGCCTTCAACTCACTTCACCGAACACCATTTGGTTTCTCAACCAGTCAAGTACTAACATTCAATCCTGACAAATGGTATCAAAGTTTAAATTATTTTACATTATTTTGGTGATGAGGAACCATTGCTTAGCAAAATTTGACCACTAAGTTGGTAAACCTTCAGACAAACTCAATAGTTCACCATTAGAGTCTCACACTTCAAATTGAATCTATCAGAATACGCTAAGGTGTGTATGCAAGTCTATTTACAAGAATATGAAGTCAAACCTAGATTTTCTAACTCTATGTTTGAGATTTTATATCATAACAGTTGTTCTACCCATGATGGGCAATCATTTCACACCCAACGCTTACTTTGGATAATTAAGACTTTTTCATTTATCTTACAATATATCCATGTGTTATGACATAAGATATGAAAAAAAAAAATCAATAAATTGTTATGCAGAAACTCAAGTAATTCGTAATGAAATCAAGCAATCAACAAATAGGGCAAGAAGAAAATGATACAAAATTTTTGTGGAAAAATCACCGACAAAGGATGAAGAATTCATTATTCAAAAATTAAATTACAATAAGATTGCAAGGGATTGACAGTCCTGTTAAATACCAAGTGTGTAACTCAAAACCCTTGTTACTCAAATCCCTCTTCGAACTTAATAATGAATTCATGAACTGCAGAATTTGTATCTGGGATGAAATGGTCGTTCCATTTGATGGAATGTCCATTCCGAACTGAAATGACCAAAACGCTTTTAAACAAGCAATGAATAACTAGTGGAATGACCTCATTTTGATTTGATACAATATCTAAAAACACTCGGTCACCTCACCGAAATGCCCATTCAAATACTGAGACTCTTGATTCTTTATTTGAAACACATGTTCCTAAATTTGAGTCATGATATCTAACCTAAATAAATAAGCCAACATAATGTATAAGATATTGAGAATATCAAAGAGATAAATTTTGTCTCAAATTATTGAGGACACAATCCCTGCGTACTATTATTAGGAAGCGTGAAGATAGACACATATTTGAAATTGTCCCACAAAATAATAGGTACATTGTGCAAAAGCTGTGGAATATTAATAGTTTCCACTTTTTGGGCTCTCTCGTGAATGCCTGTTTCAACTTTCAAGATTATAATTGATAAATAACATGAGGCAATTACTTCATTTCGTACAATAGTGCACTCTGGGGCCTTTTTTTCTTTTTTAATCTAACCTAAGCTAGACCCAATCTAAATTGTCAGAGCTTAAATTTCAAGCTCAGAATAAATCAATTGAGTTCAAATAAAAAATTGATTTAGTTTTCATAAACAAAGTAAGTTGAATCATTTTTGACCTAAATTCAAAATTCAACTTGTTAATTTCAAACTGATTCTTTTAAGTTCAAAACTAAGTCCACCCATAATAATAACTATACAAAGCTATCACAATTCACAACAATGAAAACAATATATTGATTCTCACAAATGGAAACTTTACAAAATGTTTAATCATTATTTGAAATAATAAAACTATATATACAAGTTTTATACATAATTTTATATATAAATAATTATTTACTATCATGTAATTGGATATTATTTTAATTTTAACTTTTAATTATTTAATTACATAATAGCATATCATTGTTTATGCATATAACAGTACTCTATTTGAAATTAAAGCTTAAATTAATGGCAACAAGACAACAAATAAGACACAAGTTTTCATTCTTTTTTGACTAAAATGTACAAGATCATGTATAACTAGGCTTCGAAATATATTAACTAAAACATATTTAAAATGTCTTTTGGGAAAGAATTTGATAGAATTAGATATAAAAGGCTAAAAGACTATTTCCCACCCAAGTTTTAATGCAAAGATAGATACACATCTATGAAGTTTCAAAAACCTAAATATTCACTTATGACAAAATTTTTGTTAAAACTCTTAGTTAAGGTTAGGGGTAAATTTGTTATTTATTAAAAAATTTTAAAAATTAAAATTTTATCATATTTTACTCTCCAGGTTTAAAAATCTTACAATTCCTCTCACCTATAGTTTTCAAGCTTTGAAAAGTAACCATTTCACCTCCCAAATCCCTAGGTTTTATTTCTCAACTCATAGAGGACATCTCCGATGATGGCAACCTCTGAAAACATGATGGGAGGGCTGAAGCCATCTCTAGCAAAGTTCCCTCATCTCCATTGACAAAGGGATGTCGTCTTTGTCGACGAAGAGACCACGCCTCTTCGTCGACGAAGATGAAGGAACTCTATCAGAGTGGCTTCGGCTCTCCCCGTAGCATTTTCAAAGGTCATCGTCGCCAGAGATGTCGTCAATGAGGGAAAAAAGAAAACCTAGAGATTTGGGGGGGTGAAATGGTCACTTTTCAAAATTTGAAAACTTTAGGAGAGGGGAATTGTGGAATTTTTAAATCTGTGGAGTAAAATGTGATAAAACTTTAATTTTTTAATAAATGATGATTTTATCCCTAATACTAACTAAAATTTTTAATAGAAATTTTGTTATAAGTGAGTTTTTGAAATCCTGCAAGTGTGTATATGTTTTTACATTAAAACTTGGGTGGAAAATAGTCCTTTGGTCGATATAAAATCTTCCGAAACCATCATGATAAGGGGCAACCCCTTATAATCCCTTAAACGATTTGAGCTTTAACTCATAATGAGTTTTTTTAAGATTTTTAAAAATCTCAATAGGGTTTCTCTTAGGAATATTTAATCACAAATTTCACTCTTGGATAGCGTCCCATGATCTCGACATCCAAGCACAAATCACTTGAGCGTTTCTGTGACAGATTGCAATTACATAGGAAACTGTCGCAAGCAGCCAATTCTCATCACTTTCACCTAGACAGTCTTGCGCACTGCTGAACTCTATGGCGATTGCGGTCACCACCTTCAGGCCTGAGCTCTGGTCAAGCGTAGTCAGCCAGCTTCGTGACTTTGCTTAGCTTCTAGTGCTGCAAAGGAATAACCCGAGCATATAAACACATATTCTCTTGTATGAGTGACATAGTATTCTTTAGCAAATATCCCCCAAAATTTGTCTTATATTTGTTTGAGTATGATTATTTGCTTTATTAGTTTTCAAATGTTCCCTAAAATTCTATACCTACATATATTAATTTTTGTTAGAAGATAGTTGTGTTTCTCCGTAAGAAAAGCTTACCTCACAAGTTGAAATTATGGATGAATTCAAGTCAAATCAAACTTAAATAAGGGTTAATTGTTGTCACATTTAAATCAATAATAGTCAACTCAAATTTGAGTTCAGTTTGCTTGAATTGGGCATTCAATGATGTTGGAGAAACAGAAAAATCATCACTAAAGAAGAGTCTAAAACTTTAACTTGAGTTTGGCTTGCTCAAACCAAGAAAAGATCTAAGTCCAAGCCGGTTTAGATTGCATACACCCCTTGTTGATATATTGTTAGAAACCTACAATCTCTTTGAGACATATCAGATAATAAGATGGCAAAAACTGTATAAATAACAATCATGTGTTGTTATTTGTGTAATCTTTGTATTAGAAGTGCCTGCCTTTCTTGTGGAGCAACTCAGAAGAGGAAAAGTGGGAGCTCCGACTCAAGATTGATTGTTTATTCATCCAATTATATTGTTCATTTCATCAATAATATTGTTTACTTGTCTAATAATTAGATATTATAATTTTAATTTAAACTCTAGGTGGCCTAGACTCAGTTTAGTTCAAATTGAATCAACACTTATTTATATGGCTTTAAAAATGAATTGACTGTTCAAAAGCTCATCCTACAAAATCAACTGTAGATGACACAAAAGAGATTAAAGATCATCTAGCAAAATCAACCGGTGATGACATAAATCTTGTTTGCGTTCAATGTGTATAAGCTTGGCCTTATTAATGCCCAAGTGCATGTGCCTTGTTTTCTCTTGCCTGAAATTAGGTTGGTAGATGTAGATTGGACATCAATGGGTTGTCATTGGATGAGAAATCATTGGGATCCACACACATGATAATTTGGTTTGTGGTTATTCAACCATAAATTGTGAAAAATACATGTTGATACAGGAACAATGATATTTGGAAGTATCCAACTACCATTTTCTTTTTATTGAACAAATCAAATTTTAAAATTTTTATTAAAGAGATTGAATTTAAGATTTTCTTATTAAAATGGCGAAATTTTTAGATTTTTCTATTGAATAAATCAAACTTTCTAATATTTTTATTAAAAGAATCAATTTTTTATTATTTCTTGTTAAACATATCAAACTAATCATATTACTTCAAAAACAAAACACAACAATAATCTTAATAGTATTTGTTTAATAACTTCAATAGAGAATAATAAAATTTTGGTTCTTTTAATAAAAAACTTTAAAAGTTTGATTTATTCGATATGAAAATAAGTATGTTTGATTTCTCTAATGGAAAAAAGAAAAAATTAAGTCCCTTAAATTGATAAGAGTGATGCTCAACAGCTCTGGATACTGTTATCCCTAGGCAGATATTAATTTATTTGAGGTGGGTTTTGGATTAACATCACATAATTTTATAAAAATGCTAAAGGATACCATTGCAAGATTAATTGGGAAATTATTTCGAGACATAGCCCCACAACCAGGGGTCAAGGGAGCAAAGGCCCCCTGCAGGGGTTTTATAAGGGGTTTGTTTGTGATTACGTTGTCCTAAATTCTTGTATAAACATATGGTTATATTTCAAAATCAATAAGAAAACTACTGTAGTCATGGACGTAAGCATTATTAATCAAATTCTATCTTGTTCTGTGTAATGATTTTGATTTCTAGCTTCTTTTGCATTTGATTCGCTTCCTAACATTGGACTTGCATGTTCTAATCAGTAGATTTGAGAGGAGAATGTTGTACCAAAAAAAGACTATTCGTATCTAATCAGATTTAAGCAGCAATTCTTTTTACAAATAGATTCCATTGCCCATGAAAAAATAATAAGATGTAACACATTTAAACTCTCAAGGGTGTTTGGTTTGGGAAATATTTTATTACTAAAATTAGAGGATTACCTGAAAGTTACTGGGTATAAATTATAATTATATTTGATAAAATTTGATAAATTAGATAGGTATAAACAATTATTTTGTTTGGTTAAGAGTAATAAAAGAACACTAGTATATTATTTTACTTAAATATCTTTGGATATAATTATTCTAAAATATTTTTATGTTATTTTTTATATTAATTAAAAATAAGATTATTTTTATCCTAAAAAAATTAATAAATAAGGATATAGTTATAATAAAATAAAAATTATCTTGGTATTCTTTTCAGATTATCTTTTATATTATTTATCATATCACTATTGATAATAGAATATTATCAAAATCTTTTATTATTTATAAATTAAATAAAATAATATAAATAATAAAAAAATATTATTCAAGTACTCTTTAATATTCCCTACCCAAATGCACCGATAGAGTAATGCAACCAAATGGTCCAGCAGCACTGGTTCCCAATTGGGCTTTGGGACCATTTCCACTTTCCAGCATAAGATTACAAAGAAATCAAAACTAAGAATTAATGAAAAAAACAAACCGTAAAATGCATCAACCACTCAATATATAGGAACACAAGTATTTACATCAAAGACCCAATATGGGAAAACCATGGGTAAATGATAGATAAAATTACAGTATAGATAAAAATGATTATAAGATGAGGAAGAGATTATTCAGTTCTCTCTCTATTGAGGCACACACTCTTCCCCTATTCTTTTTACGTATACTTTAATACAACTTTTATGTACAAACTTTAGCGGACAGATATTTAATATATGTACTCGTAGGTCACATGTTCACAATAGATTGCGTTTGTTCAGCCTGCAAGTCACTCCTACTCTATATCTATTTACAGTTAAGTCATGTGGTCCATATTGTAGTAGCAAATCCCCAGTACCCGCAACTCAAATCCATCCTCTGTGAATTTGGGCAACCTTTTTTCAGAATTTAGGTCACCGCACTGTACAACAAAAGTAAGAAAGCATCCAATTAGGACCAAAACAACCCTAAAAAGTAGCTCTAAAGCGATTACCACTCTCTATCTATAGGAAGACAACTAATTAACATATCATTAAGATCATGTGAATTGCAATGGATGATGTAACATATTCAAAATAATTAGTCTTGAAATTGTCGGCCAGCTCTTAAGAGAGACAATGATTAGTCTCTCTCACTCACCCACTTACCTCTCTTGTCTTCCCAACCCAACTCCAGCTTGGGATTTTGCAGACTTGTGAGCAGTAAAGGCACAAAATGAGTGGGGGAATTGAGGGTCTATTTGAGGCTGGCAATGGCACCATAACCATCACCGCACTGTGCCCTCACACACTTTTGGTCACTGATACTCAAACCCAACACTCTATAGACGAAAATAGATTTGTGTAACCACTAGACTAAATTCAATTTCAATTAAATGTAATTTGAGTTTTATATTTAATGATTAAATAATTCATTGATCTAACTGCCAGTTTAATTAGTCGAATCAAGAAAAAACTATTCTTTCACTTTGTTCAAAGTTTTAAAACATTGGTATTGTGGTTTCAAAACCTATAAAACTTCATCTTTAAATGATTATTAATATCATATAACAAATGTTCAAAACAATTAGAAATAAAATAAACAATTAAATTATTTAATCACATGATATCTATCATTGCCTAACATTTGTACATATAATATTTCTTGAATTTAAATATGCTTTTAACATAAATTTTATGTCATCAAAATATTGTCATTTTCGACACATGGGGCTTGCATTAGGAAAATAAATAATGCCCCTTGGAAGAAGATGTCTATGGCAGATTCCCACCTCCCTATGTTACAACTTTCCAAAATGTACCCCACATTTCTAGTTGATAGGCACAACTTCTTCTCCAAGCCCTCCTTATAACTCCTTCCTTCACCATTATTTCTGTATCTTTAAACCATTCTGAAAAAATGTGTTCCTCTAAATGTAAGCCTCAAAAAGGCACTCCAAAAATTGTTCAAATCAATGGCCGCCCTGTCCTTCAACCAAAATCCAACCAAGTTCCAAGCTTGGAAAGGCGCAATTCTATTAAGAAAATTACTTCACCAAAATCTCCTACTCTACCACCATTACCACTGCCATTGCCAACTTCTGCAACAAGTAATTATAATGTTAAAACTTCCACCAAGTCTTCAATAATGTCTCCTCCCATCTCTCCAAAGTTGAAGTCTCCAAGGCCACCAGCAGTAAAGAGAGGAAACGAAGCCATTGTGCAAGAACAAGTTGAGGCTTCTTTTTTAGTTGAGGCTCCTGCAGGAAGCATAGCAGCAGCTAGAAGAGAACAAGTCGCCATTATGCAAGAAGAAAGAAAGATGAAAATTGCTCATTATGGAAGAACAAAATCTTCCAAGAAGTACTCTTCGATTGCCACTGCCAGTATTGGTAGAGAGAAAAAGAGATGTAGCTTTATCACTCCTAATTCAGGTATGTATAAAGTTAAACATAAGCTGCAAAAAGTTTTAATTTCAGGCCTGGTAATTTTTTATGCAAATTTACAATTTAGTAGCCTGTTTGTGTGCAGATCCTATATATGTTGCTTACCATGATGAAGAATGGGGAGTGCCTGTCCATGATGACAAGTAAATTCTCAAACTCTACTCCTTACTATTAAATAAGTCTCTTATTTTCTCAACTAAGTAGATGCATTCCGGGTAAAAATGCCCGCATTTTGGGTATGAATACCCGTATAAAATTCAAAAACAAACAATATTTATTTAGTTGAATATAGACTTTATGAGAAATGTAATAACCCTACGTAAATCACACATCAACAAAGAATGAAAAAAATATGTTGAGTATGTGTAAACATCTCACATTGTTTGGAATAATAAGAAAAGATTTGTTAGATAGATTGTGAGATCATAAACTATTAAAAAGTGTTTTGAGTTATAATATAGAAAATATCTTGATAATAAACCAGGATATTGCACGGGATGTTATAAAACAAATACAATGATATATAGAATTACTGAAAGATTTGTCTTCTTACAGGTTGTTATTTGAATTGCTAGTCTTGACTGGTGCACAAGTTGGATCAGACTGGACTTCTTTATTGAAGAAAAGACAAAAATTCAGGTGAGTAATCAAGCTGATGCTTTAGCTAGCTGGCAACTTCATCCCCTGGAAGAAACTGGCTCTTATTGCTTCTCATTTATTGTTAATTGCAGGGAGGCATTTTCAGGGTTTGATGCAGAAGTTGTTGCCAAATTCAATGAAAAAAAGATAGCATCAATAAGTGCTGAGTATGGCATAGTTATAAGCCAAGTTCGAGGTGTTATTGACAACTCCATCAGAATTCTTGAGGCAATGAAATATCCTTAAATCAGTTTTTTAATTTTTTTTTGCACTTTAATTCCTTAATGCTACACAACTGCGTGCTAACCCAAAAATAATAATACCCCACTTAACTTCAAATTTTTGTTTTAATCTACAAGCTGTAAAGCTTTTTTTTATCATTTTGCAGCCTCATAAAATAAAAATTAGCTTTAACTTTTTGCACCCGAATAAACACTATTTGTATTAACACTGAACTCGAGTTAAAACTTCAATTCAATTTGACTTTGAGGGCTGATTGGCTATTCTTTAGTGAAGCTCTTTTTCTCTAGCGATTTTGCTCTTTCTCTTATGATTTTTCTTATTCTCCAGTGACTTTTTCTTCTTCTTTTCAGCCTCATAAAATAAAAATTAGCTTTAACTTTTTGCACCCGAATAAACACTATTTGTATTAACACTGAACTCGAGTTAAAACTCCAATTCAATTTGACTTTGAGGTCTGATTGGCTACTCTTCAGTGAAGCTCTTTTTCTCTAACGATTTTGCTCTTTCTCTAATGATTTTCTTATTCTCCAATGACTTTTCTTCTTCTCTAGCTATTTTTTTTCTTCTTCTTTAGCAATTCTTCTTCTTCTTTTCTGATGACTTGTCATCTTTTCTAGCATCATTTTTCACCATTCAAACTAATTTGAGCTCAAACTTGAGTTCAAGTAGGCCCTTATCAATTACAGCTCAACTCAAATGCACCCTTATTGGATTTCTCATAGTAATCATCATTATCATTAGGCCTTATATGAAACATCTACAGCCTTACCACTCTTTTTACTAATGTGATAAGATAGTTAACTTGAATAATCTTACAAATGAGATGATGAGTTGATCTATCTAGATAAATTTCCTTTATTAATAATTTGAGATCATTTTTCACAGGTGAAGAAAGAGTTTGGATCATTTGACAAGTACTTGTGGGGGTTCGTGAATTTCAAGCCAATCAATACCCAGTACAGATTATGTAACAAGATTCCTGTGAAGACCTCAAAATCAGAAAGCATAAGCAAAGACATGGTAAAGAGAGGTTTCAGGTTTGTTGGGCCAACAGTTATGCACTTATTCATGCAAGCAGCTGGTCTCACCAATGACCATTTAATCACTTGTCCAAGACACCTTCAATGCATAGGTTTGGAGTACTCTCATCAGCAAACTGCAGCCCCAGCTTCATAGCCTCTCTTATTTACAAGTTTTAGTGACAAGAGTTCAAAAAAGTCATTTGCTAGCTTTATTATAATATAACAAAGCTACACTTCTCAGCATATTCTCTAACTCTCTCTCTATGTATATATTGTAAATTTCTGACCTAATAGTTCAATTCCCATCAAGTTTCTTTCTTTTGGGATTTACAACCCAAATCGCATTGCAATAAAATTTGAAATGGTACTCCTAAATCATTTAAAAAGATGTTATCCAAGTTACTATCTAAATTGAATTAATAAAGATACGTTTTAAGTCTCTATGTTAAAAGTGGGTAAAAGAAAAGTTAATCTAAACCTTTCTAAATGAAGTGAGAAGGATGAGATATAACGATTATAACTCTCAAAACCCTACTTAATGAGTTGAGTTCGAGATATTACACTTCTTTTAGATTTCACGTATAACACATAATATGGGATGCGAGAGCATTGATTTGTAACAGACAATAATAGGTATAAAAATTAGATCATCGAATCACATGAAAATACACAGTTTTTTTGTACTTGTAAGTATTCATCATTTATACACAAAGTATTTACTCATAAAAAAAATAGTATAGTGTAATGTGGACAAAAGGAGACAAGAACATGTGAAGTGGGCAACGGCATGTGTATAGTGTCAAAGTTTTCAATTTTTAGGGATCCCCACATACAACTCTCAATTATCAGCTTCTTTAAAGTGATGCAAAAGTTTGATTGGCCAACTTTGATGCTACTTTTTATATAAATGAATATTATTTTACTTTTAATTGTATTAATTATAAATGCACATAATTTTATTATTAAAATTAATTAGAGTTCATATTTCTGCTTTGAGATCTAGGCAGCTTGCTTCTTTGCACAAGCATGTTTGTGAATTAATTCCATTCTCTTGACCTCAATCATAAGAAATATAAATTTCACCTATGCTACAAAGCTCAAAAGAATAATCAAATGGTTGAAATAGATTCAAGCAACAGTCAAACTGGTGACAGATTAAAAAAACATTAAAACAATAGTTAATCAGATGAAATTGAGGTATGATGGTATATATGGTGGATAGTTCTTATCAGAAATGCAAATTCTGTTCATTGTCCAACTTGGCCGATTTCATAAAAGGTTAAATAAATATTAGAACAATTTATAACCAAACAAAATTGTGGTACGATGGTATAGTGTCCGACTAATTAAATTTTAAACATCGACCTAAATGAGACCTAGATCAACAAATCGGTTCAACTAAACAATTTAATCTAGGTTTTAAGATTGAGAGGAACAGTATCAGATTCATATATCATGGAATTAAAATTCCAATACTGTGAGATTGGGATATGCAATATACCTTCTTGACTACATTGCCTTAATTTTTTTCTGCTCTCTTTCTTACTGATTTGTGAAGCTTTAACTCCTGTAGAGTGTACCTAGAAGAGAATCCTAAGCTGTTGGCATTCAGCTTGACAGGATGGCACAGTTGACCTTCCCCATATATGCCATGTCTTATAAGCTTTCATCTTTATTGCCTGTGCAGCTTGCTCTTTCTGATGAGACAGCCTTTTGCAGTCATAATTCTGAGTGGAATTTCTGAAAATTATGATCCAGAAAGGCTGCCATTTTGGATTGGCCAAAGATGTAATTGCAATGTAACGGCTCACTTTGTACAACCGTTATTAACGAATGTAAATAAATTAAAATGTCATTATATGATTGAGTGATTTATTTTTATTATATATAATATTATTCAAACAAAATTTCACCACCTATTTACAATACAATGTAGATATATAATCATTTATCCCACATGAACATCAATTGAAATGGAAAGTCTTAAGGCTAAAAAATTGAGTTTGAATAAGGCACAATGCAAGATTGGCTCAAATTGAAAAGAATTAGCTTGAAATCAGCTCAAGATTGATATTCTAACACTCAAACTTAGTTTGAAAAAATTAGTCTTTGAATTTGATTTAAGTCAATTCTAACTCAAATGTTTAAATCAATTTAAACTCAGTTTATTTTATTTCAGTTCAAACTTGAGGTTATAGACCTGATTTTAAAGAGGTGAAATCACTAAGCCCCAAAGTGTGGACTCATGGGGTACCGCTTTGTTGGGCTTATATTGTAAGGTCTATAGTCAATATGTGTTAGGCTTAGAGTTAGCATTGGTTTGGGCTCGTGGACAATAGCTCTGTGGGATTTGTTTTATGAAGTCCAGCCACAATTATGAGTTGGGCTTCCCTAACAAATCTTTTGGCTAATGAACAAACAAGTCCTAAAGCTCTAATGAAGTAGAGTGATAATATATGGAATCTATACCTATATTTTTAGGACAAGAGAGTATGCATAATTATGAAGTAATCATATCACTAGACAATCTAGATTGTACATTGAATTTAGACTTTTATTAATTTTTGTAAATGATATTATTTCATATAAGGTTGTGCATAATCTAGTTTAGTCTAGTTTAAATTTATTAAAATTATTTATTTTTAAATATATATTTTTTAATAAAATTAATTAAATTATAATTGAATATAAACAAGTAATATAAATATAAAAAATATATATAATACAATATATATATATATATATATATTAAAAATATATAATTTATAATTTAACTCAGTTTAAAAATAATTTAAATTACCATCAAAATTGAAAAGGAACAATTCTAGAATTTCTGACCAAATTAAATTAAATATATAACAGATGATCGGCATCAGTCGGTGACGCCATGTGGACCTGACTAATTCTAAGCGGAAATAATGTTGCAGCAGCCGAGCAGGTTTGAATTTTCACACACGCAACCTCCCATGCTAGTAGTTTTGTAAGGTGATTGTGACCGTTGGATTGAAAATGATTTGCCCATATGATGTGATGTGACGACAACACCTTCCCTTTGGTGTCAAATATTTCAACCGCTCCCGATCATTCTTCTTCATTGTCGTCAATTACTTGTGTCCCCACACATTTCATTGATTACATTCTCCTCCGAAAGAGTCAGGCGCCATGAACTTCTGATACATATTCCTTTGACAAAACGAACCCAAGAAGAAGGCTGTATGAATAAAATTTTTAAAATCGGATGAGATCACTCAGTTTGACTATTTAAATTGTAAAACAGTATATAATCTAATCTAATTATATATATATATATATATATATATATATATATATAATATATATTAATTTATTTAAAATTAAATTAAACTCGATAAATTTATTAAATTGAAAAAAAATTTTGAAATTAATAATTTATAATCTATTTTTTAATTTATATAATGAAATATTAATTATTTAATTAATATATTTAAAATAATGTGTTTCATATGTATTATATTTTTAAAAAGTGGTAAATGTATAATAACTTCTTTTTTTTAAACACTTTTTTATGGTTTCACTGTATTTGATTTCGATAGAATTCAAATACAACATTAATTTGATGAGGTGTGCCTATCATATCATATTATTTCAATGATGTGATACAATTTTTTGACCAAATTTTTTTATATATAATATTAATATAAAAATAAAATAATATTTAAGACAAGACAATAACCCGTATTTATATCTATATATTATTCATAATTATGCACCTAACGTAGATTATTTTGACGATAGGTCCAGAAACTAAAACTTGCCAATCTCCAAGGTCAAATCGAACATGCTAGTGAAGGTTTCTTCTGGTTAAGCTGCTCCCACGAGTCCCCGGCAATGGGATAATTTATTAATTAGTTCCAAGGGAAAAAGACCATTTCCCACCCTTTTTTTTTCCATTCTCAACTTATACCTATGGGAGATAAAAAATCTCTTTTTTTATCTATGACCAAAATATCATCCAATTTTTTAGTCAGGGACAGAGGTAAAATCAGTATTTTACTGTTTAAAATCTTGAAACTTTAAAATTTTACCATTTCTCTCTCTAAGTTTTAAAAACTAATAACTCAATCCATCCTCAAAATTTAAAAGGTTTATATTTCACTCTTAGGGTTTGTTGCCCTCTCTGGCCATTACCGACGGCCAACGCATTTCACCGATCTTCCATCTTTGACTACAAAGGATGATGAAGGACGACCTTTTGTCGCTCAGATCTCTGTCTCTTAATCGCATCATACGACGAAGAGATCTTCATCTCTTCATTGCACCACTATCGTCACACCGAGAGAAGGAGGAAGCCGGTGATAATGTTGAAAGATGAAGTTGAAGAATGGGGGTGAAACTGCTACTTTTAAAAATTATAAGGGGGCGACTACATTTTGAAAAATATGAAAACCATAGGTTTGGGGGTGAAAATGTTAGTTTTCAAAGTTTAAAAACTTTAGATAAAAGTGAAATGTTTGTTTCTAAAACCTAAAAGAGATAAAAAGAAATAAACTTTACAACTTTTTAATATAAATAGTAAAATGATGATTTTATCTCTGTTCTTAACTGAAAAATCGGACGGCAATTTGGTCATAGATAAGAGAAGGGTTTTTCGTCTCCTATGGATATAGATTTGAGAATGACCTAAAAAATGGGTGCGAAATAATTATTTTCCCTTAGTTCCAAATAATTATTATTTTCTTAATAATACTTATACATCAAAAAATATTTATTATTCAACATTATAAATTTTACAAAATTTTAGTGAATCTGCATCAAATTCTATCATTCTGACACGGGTGTGAAGTTTAAACGAGGTTACGTTTTTAAATTTAGCTTCAACAAGTTAAATATGAGTTGATTATATGTTTTATTTTTATATAGTAAATTAAATTTAAATTGATTTAAATATTTAAATTTTAAAATGTTTAGGTTGAAATGAAAGATATATTTTTTCGAATCCAATTTGCCCTTAATTTATCAATTTTAGATCAATCTCAAACTAATTTTTTTTAATTTAAATCAAATATTAAATCGGACTTTATTCATTCGCGACCTTAATCAAATTTAGCCCTGCTGGTACTCGGTAACGTTACTGAAATCCACACCTTTAGGTACTCGGTTTTATATTGGCCCCCAATTCTGGGAAAATCCCATGGCCCATCTCCAATTTTTCACCTTCAGAAAATTAAGACCACCAATATGGGTGGCTTCGACAGGTGGCAATGTTAGGAACACGTGGCAGAAACACCCACGTGGTACGTGAATAACAAATGAAGAATTTTATATTTTTTTGTTGAATAATAATGGTCCCCATACAGGTGTCTTGTATAGGCAAGCAAGACAGCTCAGAGAAAATGGTCCCAACATCCACGTGGTCATGCTCACACTGAAATCTCCACGTGTCACCTTTTGCTCTCTTCATCGTTTTCAACAAACCAGCTAAGTTTGTAACATTGCTCATTTGACACCACTCTTGCAAGAGGTTTTCATTTTTAGTCCTACTATGAAAAATAAAAAACACATCATCGAGCCTATGTGCGATAATCCAACGATCAAATTTTAGATTTAATTTCACCGGTTTGAGTTTCAAAACCTATTAAAAAACTTATTAATGTAATATACATGTTTAACGAGAAAATTATGACAGAATACAATTTAGATTAAGTAAATAAAAAAACTAGTTTGAGACCTGTTTGAATTTAAAATTGTAAATTCAAGATCGATAAACTAAATAAATTGAAGTTTGAATTTAACTTGATTTATAAAATTAAGACTCGAAAATAATTTGATTTTTGTGGCTTCTCTAATAACTTTACTGCTCGCTTAAATTAAACTTTTTGGATTTTAACAAAAATCAAAATTAGTTCATATTTGAGTTTGATTTGATTCGAATATAACTCTAATTTGATTAACTACATTAAACATATCACATTACTTCAAAGATGTGATACAATTTTTTGACCTGAATTTTTTAAAATAAAATAACATATAATGACAGGACAATAATCCATATTTATATTTATATATTGTTCATAATTAGCGCACCTTGTATTATTTTCACAATGGGTGCTCAAACTAACCTCCATAGTCAAATTGAACTTTCTAGTGAAGGTTTTTCTGAGTCCAATTGGATAATTTATTAATTAGAATATTCAGTATATAATGTTAATTTCTTATCACGTTCCATATAATAATTATTTTCTTAATAATATTTATGCATCAAAAATTATTTTATTATTCACATTATAGATTTTAAAAATTTTAGTGAATCTGTCTCTGAAGTCCGTCATTCTGATATGAATGTGTGAAGTTTATATGAGGTAACGGTACTCCTGGTAGCAAAATCCCAATAACAAACCCCACATGGATTAGGGTGTATACAAAATCGATAACTAATGGGATTTGACTTATAAAGTTCAAGTTTAGAGTAAACGGGTTAAGTTTAAATTGATTATTAAACTTGTTTTTATATAATAATTTGAGTTTAAACGGATCTAAATATTTAAGTTTTAATTAGTTTTAATTGAATTAAAATTTAAATTATTTTCGAATTGAATTTAAATTTTAGCTCATTAATCTCTAATCAATTTCCAGCTAACTTTTTTTATTGGAACCAATTTTAAATTGAATTTTTTTAATTTAATCTAATTTCAAACTGGATTTTATTCATGGTCAACCTTAATCGAATTTAGACCTACTCGTATTCGGTAACGTTACTGAAATCCGGACCTTTAGATAGTCGGTGTTCAATTGCCCCCGACTCAGGGAAGAAGCCCATGGCCCATCTCCAATTTTTCACCTTCGGAAAATTTAGTCCACCAATTTGGATGGCTTCGACACATGGCATTAATAGGCACACGTGGCAAAACCTCCACGTGGTGAGTCAATAAGAAATAAAGAATTTTATACTTTTTTGTTGAATAGTAATGGTCCACCCACCGCGTCTTGTATAGGTAATACAGCCCGGAGGAACCTGACAGGTCATATTCACACACAGAAACCTCCACGTGTCACCTCTTTTCAAATTCAAGCTTCCCTTTTGCACCGTGGCCCCCCACTTTACTTTTAATAAACCACCCAAGTTTCTAATATTTTTTTTGACACTATTCTTGTAAAAGGGTTTATTTTTAGTCCTATTATGAAAAATTAAAAGTGTACCATGGAGCCTATGTAAACTAGTCCAATGATCAAATTTTAGATTTAATTTCACCAGTTTTGAGCTTCAAAACCTATTAAAAAACTTATTGTTTTAATACACAAGACTATCAAGAAAATTAAGGTTGAAAATGACTTTGGGATGAGTTTAAACAAGAATTAATTTGAAATTAGTTTGAATTTAATAATTCAATCATGAGTTGAATAAATCGAGTATTGGATATAGGTCTACCATGACGGATCGACCCAATTTGATTTTTTTAACTGTCAAATGACAGTTATTAGAGGTTAATGATTGACAGTTAAACTCTTATTTAAAGTCCTAATTGTCTCCCCAATAAGATACACCATTTTTATGAGAAAAAATGGATTATCTCCTCTCTTCTACAAAGACCAAAAAAGACAATAAACTTGTCTCCCAAAATGGAAATAATACGTAGGTAAATGGTATTATGGAAATAGACTAATGTCAACACCTCGTGTAGTATTCAAAGACTCGAAATTGAAATGGGTACACAAAATTCTTGTTTATATAATTCACAAAATTTGATCCTAATATGTTTAATTATTTCTAACATTAAGGTTTAAATTGACTTGATTTATAAAATTGAGACTCAAAAGCAATATCTAAATTTGATTCAAGTTAAAATTTGAACTCAAATTTTTAAATAAACTGAAACTTATCTCGTTTAAGAAAACATGATCAATTCTTGATTCGAATTGGAATTCACCTTGTTTGATTTAAGTTATAATTCAAGTTTGAACAACTCATATCTAATCTATTCCTGGAGGAAATGCTCATTCACAATTCAGAATTTTAGGTTACAATTATTCATTCAACAACAATTTACACTATACCTTTATTTTTATTAACCCCTAATCATATTATTACATAATTAGGAAATAATGAAAGTAAAAGTTTTCCATATTTATTATATAATAAAAATACTATAAGCAATGTTATATGCATACACTTTTGAAAAGTAGTTTAAATGATGAAAGAAAAAATTTCATGTATAAAAAAATATCAGTTTAAGTCTCTTCTAATAATATATTAAGATCAAATTTTTGATTTATCTGATTCAATAATTGTGAAATCAATTACTAAATTTGAGGTTTATTCTATCTGATATGATTGGTTTGGACCTGAAAATGACAATGTTTTATCTATGCGTCAATTGTGTTTTCAAAAACTAAGACTATATACACAAATACTATCTATTTCGGGGGCTCTTGTGTAGGCAAATATCAAAGAACAAGGGGCCTATAAGAAAAAGAGTAGGAAGCTGGCGCGACGCCAATGCCTTGTTGTTTCCAGATTTTGAGCCCCTTATTTTGACACGGCTTTTAAGCTGTAAAAAAATTAAATAATTAATAATTAATGTCTAAAATCACTTCCAAAAATTTGTTTAACTTCAATTCACCTTTAGCTTTCCTAAAAGTCCAAAACCGTCCAAACAAATCAATTTACATTGTAGTTTCTGATTATTTTTAGTCATAATTCAATCAAATTTATACAAATCACGACAAAATAACAAAATTATATCCAAAAACACTTGATTAATTTTAGTGGTATTTCAACAAAATAATATAACTATACAACAAAACATAACAAAATTTTTAACCGATCAATTTAATTATTAGAAATTTGCTTAAGATTATAGAAAAACAATAAGATTATGATACAATCACATTTGATTAATTTTGTCATATTTCAATTAAACTAATACAACTAAAACGTTACGAAAATTTCAATCGGTTGATCTAGTTATCAAAATTTGCTTAAAAATATAGATATATTGGATTTGTAAACCGAACCTCATGGACGTTGACGGAGAAAAACAATATTTCAGGGGTCTCGTGGATATTCCTTGTTGGACTCTTTAAAAGCGGAGTCTAAAATATAACACAAAGAAGGAGAAAGGAATCCATGTCGTTGGCTGATTCATAATATTGATTCATTGTCTTCCCCATCCTCCTGAAAGC
Source organism: Mangifera indica (assembly GCF_011075055.1). Lineage (NCBI taxonomy): Eukaryota > Viridiplantae > Streptophyta > Magnoliopsida > Sapindales > Anacardiaceae > Mangifera > Mangifera indica. The sequence continues at coordinate 17,671,776 of NC_058142.1, read as the reverse complement.
TTGTTTTTTTTCTCTTTCTTCTCTAACCAAAGTTTCAAACTTTGGGTTCTTTGATTGGCTTCTTCTTCTTGAGGAACCCATCGGCATCAACAATGGCGCCCAAAGAAAGAGATCAGAAAGACAGCAAAGAGAAGAAGGTGTTTATGGGGTTGCTACGGAACTGTGCAGCTGAGCTCAAGCTTTTGTTAGGCTTTCTTTTGATTCTTTGTAGCATTGCTACTCTTCTCCAATTCATCCCTTCTCGTTTCATCATTTCTTCTTCCGATTTGCGCCTCTGCATCTCGAAGATTAACGCCAACTCCAATCCAAACGCCACCTCTCATCTTCAACAGCAGCCCCCCTTGGCCCCTCCTTCACCTCCTTCTTCACCTCCCCCGCCTCCTCCACCTTCTCCACCTCCTTCTTCACCTCCCCCGCCTTCGCCACCTCCTCCTCCTGCCCTTGAGCTCGACCAAATCATTGACAGCAGCACCATCAAGAGAGCCTTCAACACATATGGTGCTGCAGCTTATAATTTCATCACCATGGGAAGCTACCGTGGAGGGCTCAACACATTCGCCATTGTTGGCCTTTCTTCGAAGCCGAATCATGTTTTTGGAAAGCCCTCTTATGCATGTGAGTGGGTTCCTTTAAATCGTTCACAGCCGAGCATCAAGGCCTCCGGTTACAGAATGCTTCCTGACTGGGGCTATGGGAGGGTTTACACAGTTGTTGTTGTGAATTGTACCTTTAATCAACCCATTAACGATGACAACAGTGGAGGAAGTTTGGTGGTTCATGCCTCAAGAGCTTTAGGTGCTGATACAAAACACACTGTGGTGGATCAAATTCAGGCAATTCAAGAACCTCCAGGGAGTGTTGATTTTAGTATTTATACAACTTATGCTCCAAAGTATGAATTTTTCTATTGTGGGTCGCCTTTGTATGGGAATTTGAGTCCACAAAGGATGAGAGAGTGGATTGCTTATCATGTAAGGCTTTTTGGGGAGAAATCCCACTTTGTGATTTATGATGCAGGTGGGGTTAATCCTGAGGTTTTGGAGGTGTTGAAGCCATGGATGGAGTTGGGTTATGTGACATTACAAGACATAAAGGAGCAAGAGAGATTTGATGGGTATTATCACAATCAATTCTTGGTGGTAAATGATTGTTTACATAGATACAAATTCATGGCTAAATGGATGTTCTTCTTTGATGTTGATGAGTATATTTATGTGCCCTCAAAAATGTCCATCAAGGCTGTGCTTGATTCCCTCACTGATTATGATCAGTTAACCTTTGAGCAAAATCATATGAGCAGTCAGATTTGTATGCAAGCTGATGCTGGAAAAACTGAGAGGTAATTTTAAATCTTAATGTTCTTACATGAATTTTCTTTCCTCTTTTTTTTTTTTTTTTTTTTTTGTGAATTTGTTTAACGCAAAACTATAGAGCTGCCTCGTTTTTTTTGAGTAGTTCTGTTTAAATTTGGCATTGAATTGATCAAAGTAAAAGGGTAAAAATAGTAAAGGGTAAAGCAGGGTTCTGTGGCAGATATTCTTGACATTGTTAATGTGAATGATGAAGCATCAATAATGAATTTTCAATGAGCTTTCTGTAGGGTAGTCCTTTTAATTGCAATGAGCTGTCGTTTATCCATTGAACTTTTTTGTGGAAATTTCAACATTATAAGGCATCTTTAGGTTTATTTAATGTATCATGTGAATATCGTAATTTGCGGTGGTTGAGTAACTCGGAATATAATAGACCTGATGTTGAACTTTAATATATTTATATATAAATAAGATCTAATGGTGTGTATGTGTTTGGAGTTATTCTTCCTGATTTTGACATTCGATTCTTGATTCTTCCTTTGAGTTATTGCATTTAGATGGGCGGGGAAGTTGGGGTGGGTCTGCACCTTGTTCCAAAGCGATTGTTTCTTACCTTTGATTAGGACTTGTTCATTTGTTATGCTTCTTAAAGAAAAATCCTTGAATGATTGATGTTCCCTTCTTGCATACGATACTGTTAGAATCACATCAGTCTAAAGACAAATTTGGTAGTCATGGAGCTCCATTTTGTGTTGATGCTGATATGGCTAATCGAGAAACAAAAAGAAATCTTGTTGCATAATGCTTGGTTTGGTTGTTCCTATTAGTAGATATGATGCACATTTATGGATGGTTGTTGTTGACATGATTGTTTATGGCAGGATGTGGGGGTTTGAGAAGCTTGTGTATCAGGACGTGAAGCGAGGGATAAGAAAGGATCGAAAATACGCCATACAGCCTCGGAACGTGTATGCCACCGGAGTTCACATGTCGCAGAACTTTAAGGGAAGGACAAACTACAAGACAGAAGGCAAGCTCAAATACTACCATTACCATGGCACAATTGCAAACAGGCAAGAGCCCTGCACAACTCTTGTCAATGAGACAAATTATATCTTTGAGAAGACACCTTACATTTTGGATACCACATTGAGAACAACAGCCCCGGCTGTGAGGAAATTTGAGCTCAAAATGATTGGCCCTAGGCTACAAAACACTCACCAATGATTCTGTATTTAACCATTTTCCTCTTCTTTATCTTCTTCTGTACAATAGTTTTTTTTTTCTCAAAAAAGGGTATAGAGATACATATGAAGAGAGAGAGACTAGAAGTTGCACCATTCTTTTGATTTTTTACATTCATTTTAGAAACTCTACTATATACCAGTTTGATAATGCTATAGATTGGTACATAAATTTAATTTATGAGTGTATGTTACATTTTACATTAGCACAACTATTGTCTTTGCTATTAATCTGATAACATTATCGAATGAGTAAACGAGTGATTTCTTTTATTTATTTATTTTTTGCATTATAATTATTATGCAAAAACCCAAGAAGCAAATAATCAGAGTAAATCAAAACAATCAATGCAAAAGCGAAAAAAACACAACGATTTACATAGAAAACTCAAATATTGGAAAAATCACAGGCAAAAAAAAGGGAGAAATCACTAATATTGAAGTTTCGAATATAAGAAGAACAAAAGATTCGATAAAGTTATTGAATTTTTATGTGATCGAATTCCTTTATTCTTTTCATTATAATTGTTCTGTTGAAACAGATGGAACAAATTCAACAAATAATCAAAGTAAACTAAAATAATTAATGCAAGAGTAAAATAACACAAAGATTTACGTGGAAAACCCAAATACAAGGAAAAAACATGAGCAAAAAATAGAAAAATCAGTAATACTGAAGTTTTTAATACAAGGGGAACAAAAGAGATCGAAAGCTCTCTCTAATATCAATTGCTCTTAAGCCTATCAAAAGTTTAATAAAACTTATGAACATAATAAATTTATATATGTGATGGATTGCCCATTCTGGGACTTTAACCCTAGTAGTTCAAAAGGGAACGAAACTACTACTTCTCAGGTCGTTCTACATTCAGTCATGATTTTAAGATTTTGGTTAAATGCATGTTTTTTCACTGAAATACCCATTTTGTAATTTGGAATACCTGATCTAGAATTCGGATAATAATATTCAACAATAATATTTGTGGTCCTTCTTCCTTGTTTTTTACACCTTTCTCCTCCACCAGTAGGAGGTGGACAATGTGCTTGGTGGGTTGGATTCCTTTCCAGCTGCCTCACTTTCTTTGCTTTTCATGGGAAGGTGTTTGGATGATGAGAAAGTGAAATGTTCTATTATTTTGAGGAAAGCCACAAGCAGTATTCTTTTGATCTCTTTTGACAAAGTAAAAAAGGCATGTGGGTGGATCATGTTCAAGGGAATTTCCAGACCCTATCATGTGAAAGGTTAGATAAAGAATAAAACATAAGAAAAGCAAGTGAAATTTCTGTATATTTCTACAATAGTAATTAAATCATGTACAAGGGAATTTCCAGCTATTTCACTCGATTCGATTCGATTCATAAATGACAATCAAAGCAGCCTAACCTAAGACTTCTATACAACAAAAATGTGAAATGTTTGTGGACATAATTTTCTACTAACCATTGCTATATTTGTTTGCTTGTTCATTAGTCATTCTATGACCATGGAAAATAGACTTGAAGATTAACAACTCACCAAACTTTAAATTGATAGATATCGTTTAAAATCAATTTTTCGTAACTCAATCGTCTTCTAAAATATTATCTGTCATATCATTTTTATATTGATAAATAATTATTGAATTAGATCAGTCTGACTTTCATATCGATGTTAGTTTGGTGTTATAAGTTATGTTGATCACGGAATGACTAAAACTTATTTTAAAATTCTAATTAAGTGATGCTTAAGGTCTTGTCCAGGCCTGAAAACATGTACAGGGGTTTTTGTGAGATTTGTTAAAACTTGAAAGGTCTTTTTGACGTTAAAAGTTTGATAGTAACAAAAATGGAATCACGTTCATGACTAAAATTAATAATTGAGCACCGAATCATGACAAATAAAATAATAGAGACAAAATTGAATTTTGTAGGTTGGTGGACCCAATGATTCACATGTTGGTTAAACAATTAATAAATGAGAATAATAATTATTATTATTGTATGTTTATATGGATGAGTATAATAAATAATTTCTACTTATATTTATTGAATTAAAGTTGTTAGGCAAAAGAGTTACATATTCATCTTCCAACATTAAATGGGTTTAGAAATTAAGAACATAAAATAAAGTTGGATATGATCTGAACTGATTTATCGTAAAAATTGATTTGGTTTAGTTTAGTTTAACTTAACTTAATTCATTTAGGTCACACTTGAATTGGAAGGTTAGCATATTTTTTAAATAGAGTTGACTTAAATTAGAGAAAGTTTAGTTTGATTTAATTCTTAAACTAAATGATAGTTTGATTCAGTTAGAGTTTGGCTTGTCATTCGATTCAAATCATGTCAAATAATCGTTAAAATAATATCATTTTATTTATTATTAAAATGATATCATTTTATTAATAAACTGTGAACTCAAGTTAAGAATCTGAACTATAAATCCAAATTATGAACTCGAGCTAAACTTTGAATATTAAACTTAGGAATTAAGTAAAACTCAAGTTATCCTTAATTTTGATTCCACAAATTCTAATTACACATGAACAGTAAGAGTATTCAAATTTTACTTAGTTTTATACAGACTAAACTTTTATGATCAAACAAGAGTTACTAAATTTTAGGGTACTATAGTAAATGACCATTTCTATAAAAACTAAACTTTTATGACTAAACATCTTAATCATTTATCATTTTGTCTTCATCCCTAACCTGACTTCAAAAAAATCCCACACCAAAAATACAAATTCAAGCAAAGAAAAAAAGAGTTAAATCAAGGTAAGAAGAAGATCAATGTTTATTGATTAAATGGGCAATGAATGACAAAAAACTAGGTTTATATAAGGGACATTGCATTCAGTTTGCAATTTGTTAGTTATCAAGGTTTAGTCCTTCAAAAGTTGGTGTTTTTTTTTTGGGCCAGATTTCAAATGAATAACTGTAAATGACATGGAACTGAGAGGTTTGGTACAAAAAGCAACTACCAAAAAAGAAAAGATCAACTTCCATGTTACATATATGGTTGCTCAAATATATAGGGAACTGAGAGGTTTGCTATAGCTACTGCATATATAAAGTACCAAAAAAACTAGTGAGACTGATCATTTCTCAAGCTCTTTGAGCTTCCAAGAATGTATTGAAATCCTCCCTAGCCTTGCGCGGCCTGGGAGTAATGCAAGAAGCTGGTGATGAAGGGTATGATGAGGTAAGTGATGATACTGAAAACCGAACATGGCACGACGACTCATGGGATTTTCCAGCAGTCGTTTTTCTTCAATTTGAACCATTTTTTAGCACACCCTTATAGTCTCTGTTGAAGACAAAGGCTGCGTTGATCGGATAGTGAGCATCGTGAGCATCATTCGCATTGTTTTTTATCAACTCCACTGGCAAGTCAAAGTAGAGATGATTCATCAAGTCTCCATCTTCGTCATGATAATGAAGCATGGCAGATGATGCCCAGGATCCACATTCAAACTTTTCTAAAGAAACTGTCCTGGAAATAATATCCTCCATTACTGCTGCCTCTTCCTTTCTTGCTCTCACTGGCTTCACTTTACCAAAGCCAGGGAGGAACATGCAAAGCGTGCCGCATTTGAAGTCCTCGTCGCAAGGATTAATATTGTTAGCATTCTTGTTAACATCTCTGTTAATCTCAGCTTTGGCGAAGTTGGTATGAGAGATTTTGTTGTATTCAGGAGCCTTAGGTTTGCTGAAGCAAAGTTCAAACTCATCTGATGATGCAGAGGTTCTTCCTTCGCCACAAGACTTGCTCTTTGCTAGCATGGCATCTTGTCCCAATGAGAGATGTGAATGTGCCGAGGACCCCTGCCAGACCAGATTATCTACTTTTTGAGAAGGTTGATTTTCATTAATATTCCATTTCTTCATTGACAAAATAGATCCAAATGGAGGAGAAGATGTCGCAGAACTTGGGAGGATGCAGCTAACGAACTTGGTTTTTGCAGGAGGTAGAATGGGTGGAAATGGTGGAAGAGGGACAGCTGTGTCTCTTGGAGAAGTAAGAACAGGAGGCAACATCAAGTTAAAGCTCGGTTCCCTCAGTGACAATGATATAGGATCCACCGATATCTGCTTCTCACTCTGGGCACTCTCCTTCTCCAGGGTGTCAGGCTCATCACCAAAGGCCAAGAAGTTCAGCTCATGAAGATCATCGACAAATTCATCAGGTTCTTGTGTAGTTTTTGTAGCTGGAGTAAGCACAACCGGTGATGCTGGAGGTGCCATGGAGTTAAAAGGGAATGGACTGCAAGGATGGGGCCTGCCTGACTTGAAGTGCTTAAAAGAGGAAGAGACATGAAGAGAGTCAAGGATGTGGGCAGCATGCCTCTCGTACATACAAGTAGTGATTTACATGTTCTCTACTTGCTCAGCAGGCAAATGAATAAAATATGAACTTCTCTGTATCAAAATCTGCAGGAAATGTATGCTGCTACTATCTGAGATATCTTATTTTATTCTAATGAGAGCTGACTTTTCTCCAATTCTGACGCACTGGTGGCTCTTAACAACCTCAAAATCTACCTTAAAGAAATCAAGAGCTTAAACCAAAAGCACACAACAAGCTTTTGTGTATACGATGAGCTTGCATCAACAAAAAGTTCATGTTTGAGAGTGAGTAAGATCTAGCGAAAGTTAGCCAAAAAATATTGACAATGTGTTCATGACTATATACGAATTGTGTACATAGTAGAGTGTTATCAATTAAACAACAAACGATTCATGTAATTCATGATTGCAATGTACAAAACTGATGGTAAAATGGAAAGACAAAATTTCTACTGGAGGGAATTATAGAACAAAATTAACACTACTGAGATACCAATGATAACAGGAAAAGCCGTGACTAGGTATAGTGCTCCGTAACCCTGCAGGAGAATTCATTTCCTCAGTTACAACCTAAACATACAGATATTGATTTCAGAATTTGAAAAAATAAATGGTCTTCAGGGGCTTTTCTCCATGCTTTTTTAAATAAAATTTAATAATTAGTCTGAGATAATCACTTAATATTAGTATAACATTAAGGCATATTATCAGTTGTATTAACAAGAAACAAGAAGTATATGTTTGTTTGAAATCTTTTAAAATTAACCAGTTTTCTTTAGAAATGACATGCATCCTGCTACCAATATTCAAGACAGTGACAAGAAAACAAACCACTACTTGGGGCACTTCTGTTTCATCGGTATCATCAGCATCTCCAATTTCAGCAGCCGAATCCCAATCAACATTCAATCTCTTAGCAGCTAATTCAGGATCAATACCAGTGTCCGTAACTCTTGCATATGGGGATTTGCTAGACTTTTTCTTAGGTGCTTCCACCTATGAAAAGAATAAAATTTGCATCAATAAATATAGGCAAAAAAATAAAACAAGGCCACTTATTTCACACACATATCAGTACAGAGCCCTGAAGAAGAAATATCAGAATGACCAATATCAATCTCTCTGATGTTAACTGTGTTGTCTGCTGAGCATAAAGCTTCCAGACGGTTTTACAAATTTGGTATCAATATCACAAACTAAACATAGAAATGATACTAAAATAAAGTTCACAGTAAAAATGCATAATGCAGAAGTTGAAGGATAGCTATATCATAGAACCAATGTTTTTAAAACCGGACCAGTGATCGAACCGATTGTCTTACTGGTTCATGATTTGACCAGTTCAATAGCTTATTATCAAATTATAATAAATAGATTTTGCTTAAAAATTTATAAAAAATAAAATCAATCAGGATACCCACACCTATGAAAATTAGATTATATCTTTTTTAAAGAGTAACAATTATTCATTTGATTTCAATGAAACAATTAAAATTAAAAAAATCTCAATCTCATGATACATAAAAAAACATAATTCTGCAAATTATTGTTTATAGAAGACATTTTAATAGATATGAAATACTTTTTTTTTTTTAATTTTATTTTTGAACTTATTTTTCCTTACAAATATTTAGAAATTCATCAAATTTAATAAAAAATAATCAAATTATTCAAAAATAATTAAAATTTCAAAAAATTTTCTAAATTTTGGTCAAACTCGATTTTGACCTGTTCATCCGGTCAAACCCAAGTCAATGAATAAACCTTTTTTTTTTGGAGAAATTAAAAGATTTCATAAAAGAAAAAATATAGTACAAAATATGAGGGGCCTACCTCAAGTAACATCAATGCTCAAAACTAAAGCAAGTCAATGAATAAACCGTCTTTTCATATTAACCAAACTGGACTTAGAGCCGGTTCCCGGTTCAACTGGTTGAATCGGCCAGTCTGGTCTGGTTTTAAAATCATTGCATGGAACAGATACAAGCTAGATTCTCCCCTTGTTTATACACTTTCACAACATTCTATAGTTGCATCTTTCAATATGAGTTCAATATGATTATCCAAAGATTAGAATGAGTCAATCTAATCATCAGAAAAACTCTAGTAAGGTCATTCATCTCAATCATAAACAACATAGTCAGGACTACCCATATGGTTGCTCCATAGCTGAAATGAAGAGCCCTTCAACCATATTTCTCAATAGGGTTCTTAACCATATTTTATGTTCTATGTACTTTAAAGGGAAAAAAATATCTAACCTAAAATTTAGAAAAGAGAAAAAACAAATCCGGTGCCACTTTTTTTTTTTGCATCTACAATGTGAAATGAAGACTGATAGTATTTTGTCAACTGAAAAAGAAAAAGCGAACGTCAATCAACATCAGCTACCTAATCTGTTTGTAAAGCATCTCAAATGTGACCAAATAAAATATTCTCGAGCTATCATTGTACCTCTAAATTAGGCCACTGCATCATTTCCTCAGCTAGCATTCGAAGAGCAACACGATCTTTTGGGACCTTTCCTTCATTCACCTGGTGGATGACAATCACACCAACAATCATGCAACAATCATCTAATAGGAAAGAAAAAATCAGGCTAATAGATGGAAACACTCAACTGCTTTACCAAAGTACTAGTTTTGCATATGAAATGGAATCATCTGCTTCTCTTCCTAAATCTATGGAAGTACATAAGGTTGCAAATATCAGTCTAGACGTACATAACAACATATTAAAGTACCGATGGTGATTGATATTATATACTGTTGGCATTTTGATGTTTTAAAATTACATCTCAAAAATTAATCAATTACCTCTAGTCACGCTTTTTCTTCTTTGTAATTAAGGACATCTATTTTACTAATAAGTCCAATCAAGGAGGATAACAAAAAGGAAGTGAACTCATCTCATGGAGTGCCTAGCTGGAGAGATTTTTTTTCCCATTTTAAACTGACAAAATGAAGAAAGGCATCCAAAGTACAATAAATCTAACCATGGTGGTGTCCATTCCAAATTCAGACATGATAAATTGTTGATATAGGATGTTCAGTGCCCAGGAACAGATATAAACTCTCACTCAAATCTTGAAGATTCACAATTGATGGAAGCAGGACTTACGCATACTATGAGCCACTTCGGCAAAAATTCTGTGATTTGACTGTTTATTTAGCAGCTATATAGAAGGTCACATCCAAGCAAATATGTATTCTCACTGGATTGCATTAAAGATACTGCAAAATTTTTAACTAAACTTCACACTCAATATGAGAGGTTTAATCACAAGGAACACAGATAATAACTCACTCGAATTATGAGGATTCACCAAAGTTGGAACCAGGGTTTAAGTGTACATTGGGCCGTTTTGTCAAAAATTCTGTGATTTCACAATCTACTTTGTGGCTATAGAGAATATCACATCCAAGAAAATATGAACTCTCACTGCCTGGACTCTTTGTAATGAATGATTAGTTATGTAAAAATCATTGCGTCTCCTTTTATCAATCGATATAACACGAAGATCTCTATTAACACCCCAATCTGCCCCCCAATCACATAAAATTCTTTCCCATTCCAGTTCATACACTACAATCAACTCGAGAATTCTCATGATTGCTCCCTTCCATAAAACTTCTGACAAGCTTATCCTCTTGTTTAACACTGATCTTGACTTGCTCTGTCCTCCTTATTGTGTATAGGAGACCCAGACTAAAACAAGTGAAATAGAGTACCCAACTTTGCAAATTTTAATACCTTTGACTTTGATAGAGATCAGAGATATAAATGCCATATTTTATTTAATACAAACCCTCCTCAGGATAGCCTGAGATATTTGGAAAGGAACCAACAAGATCCTTAGACAAACAATCCTCGCTTATGCGAAAGACTGTTAGAGAAATCAAACCATGTCTATTGAAACGCAAATTTGCATTATCATTCTTCCATAATAACTAAATACTTAAACCAACCTCTAAAACAACATATACAGATATGCACCAAGTTTGCACAAAATATAACTTAAAATTCATCTGTATTCATAGTTTACAGACTAAAATTAATCGAAATTCAACATAAATTTTAGACTTACTTGTTCCAAAGCCTCAGCCAAATCGTCCCTAGTGGGAGCATCAGCATCTTCTATCCCCAACAATCTCCTCCTCTCCACCTCTCTTGGATCCTCGATCGTTATAGTCAACTTAACCTACAAAATAAAAAATCACAAGATTTACAACCCAATTATAATCAGATAAAGACTTAAAATTAATAATGCCACATACCAAATAAGAAAAGTACTTACCTCACTGAAGAGCATGTCACGGTTTTTTTTAAGAAGCTCCAGGACCCTTTTAACCTGAGCAATGTACTCCAGGTCTTCTGGGGTTGCTTCTTCTTCTTCTTCTTCTTTTTCTTCTTCTTGAGTGAGTTGAAGTTCAGTGTCTTCTTTACCGGAAAACGCAACAAGTCTTGATTTATTGTTGCAAAGATAAAGCTTTGACTGAGAATTACTAATGCAGCGGCCAACACTAATATTCTGAGAGATTAATGCATGGAAATTCTTTTGTCTTTTATTTTGCTTCTGATTCTGAGTCCTGTTGCTGAAGAAAATTAATGATGATGAATAAGTAATGGGCAGTTGAAACTGCTGCAAAGCCACGGCTGCTGCCATCTTTGTTACAGCTTTAGCATCTCCTTCTTCATACAAAAACTAAACTGAACTGATTTGAAACTTTTCTGAGTTTACTCCATGTTTGAATGGTTCATCTTGTCTGTCTGGTTTTGGTCTTCTGGTTTTAGTGGTCACCATAACGGATTGGATTTTCAGTGAACTATTATCTGGGCCAGGATTACCAAAACAAAAAAACTTTTCTGGGCCATGGATGGGCCCATGGGCCAAGCAAGTTTTACTTCCTTCTCTGGCTGGTAAAATCATAATGAATGATTAGAGTAACATTTTCTGGGGCTGCATTGGATGCCCAGCATAAGAGCAGTCCAAATTCAAAATAATCAACTCAAGATCGACAAATTGATATTCGGATTCTATTCGAAAATAATGTAACTTAGATTCAATATAAGTCAACTCAAATTCACATGTTATTGATTCGTTCTCAACTTGATTGATTGAAACTTGAATTCAAACTCAAACAATTCAGATCAAATCCATGTGTGGGTGTAATCAAATCGAACTGAGTAGTGTTTGGCTTGAGCTTGATTTGATTATCATAAAGAAAAGCTTAAACTTGTCAAGCTAGTAATATTTCAAGTCAAACTTAAGTTCCAGACATAAATAGATGACTTGGGCTTGGCTAAAATTTGCAAACCCCTTAAGTTTCAAAATATTAATTTAAAGCATATAACTTATATATTTTACTGCATATATTTAAAGGCAATAAACTAGTTTTTAGGGGTCTAAATGCATTATTTAAAATTATTAGGGGTATATTAATATTTTACCGAGCTAAGTTGTAAGCACACAAATAAATTCACCAAGCCAAGTAATATCAAAAAATAAAAATCAACTCAACTATAGACAAGTCAAATTGTGAATTGTTCACAAATAGCTCAACTTGTATACACCCTAAATCCAACCCTAACGTCACCTATCAATGATAACTAGGACTGTCAATTGGGTTAGGCAAGCTCGAGTCTCAATTATTCAATTTAAAAAATTCAGCAGAGTAGAATCCAAACCTTAGGTGTGTCTAGACATAAAAAATTCTCGATTAAGTTATTGGACTTGGACTTGAACAAAAATTGTTCAAACTCAAGGCCTGATAGGCCTAAAAATTCATTGTGAGCATGCGTGTATTTACCAAGTTTTCAAACCTACAAAGAAAATTGTAAATATGTTTTTGCATATTTTTAAATTTATAAAACAACCCCGAAATAGGCCAAAACAAGTTCAAAACCAGAAAAATTTTAATAAACCAAATCTAAATAAAAAATTTTATGCTCAAATGAGTAGACCCACGACCTTAGCTCAAAATTTTTCTATGAATCTGAATTTAAATAAATCAAACCCGATTCGATAGATCCAATTGTAAGCTCCAATAATAACCTTTGGACTCATGTCTCTAAAGTACCAGGGTTGTTATGAAAGTTGGGTAAGGAAGTAATTTTGTTTATTCTAAAAATCATAACGATACCATAAATATAATGAAATACAACAATTTTTTATTTTATTTTATGATTTCAGTTTGTTTTTGTTCTTAAAAAGTCATTTCAATGTGACTCTTAATCATAATTACATTACCACTTATCAATAAGCATGCTATAGTGATTAGGATTTTCACTGTAGAAGTGTATGGGAATCTATATATTCAAAATATCATATCAATCTGTCTTTCTCTTATCATTTTCCTATTTATTCAAATATGACTCGTAATCAACTATTTGCTAATTTGGTATGGCTAATCGTATTACTATTTTGATAATTTTAATTAGAGATTGATTTGATCTAAATTAAATCTGAATAACAGTTAATATGAATTTGATCGATTCTAATATAAAACGTTTAGTTTAAACTTGAATTCAACTCATTTGAATTGACAATATATTCGCATGAGAAACCCTTAGGAAAAAATAATAACTAAGATGGGTTGTCAAAGATAAAGAAGAAGTAGAATCATTAAAGAAAAAGAAAAATTGTTAAAGAAGATAAATTTATCAATGATTTTTTAACGACTCTATCAAATCAAATTGGCTTGATTTGAACTCAAGTTAAGAATATTTCAATTTGTATTTAAACTGTTTGAACCAAACACGGAACTAAACAATAGTTGGGTTGACTATGATCCACCCCAAATGATAATGTGAGTAAAACATACCTTTGAGTTAGAAAGTATCAATAAGTTTGATCTTTCACATGTAGATCTCCCACTGCCATAGTATATAACATTCTCTTTGAAATTTACATTCGAACACATCAATCAAGTCTTGTTAACTCAAATGGAATTGAACCAACCTGGATCAAATAAATTTGGTTTGGTTCGACTGAATCTCAAATCAATCTGAACCATGCATATAACCCTAGATGGAATTATACTGTATTCAATTACTACTACATGTCTTAATAAAAAAGTATAATGCATGTAATAACATGTGATCTAGTATTATTTTATTTTTAATTTAAAATAATTAATTATATAATGAAATACCAATATTTGTGCATATTATTATATAACTCTGCACACTATATTTGTCTCACTATATATGTCAAGAGAATTATCTCCATGAAGACTAAAGCTCATCTTCTTTAACCTAAGCTAGCTCTTGCATGCCACATGTTACCATGGGGTTAAAAAAAAAAAAAAGAAGAAGAAAATGATCAATATGTTCAATGGAAAAGATGGTAGAATTAAGGTAGAAACTATTATTTGTCGCCATTGAAACCTTACATTGATCTTTTTTAAAGTTAGAGATGGAAAAGATCCCGTTTTGCTTATTATTATGAATATTACTAGGGTTTATCATAGTATTCTAAAACTTTGAGCTTGGTTGAATTGATTGATGCAAGGCTTGAGCTCAAATTTAAAATACAAAAGTTTAACGATATTTGTGCACGATAAAAGTAAATATAAAGAGACAGAGAATAAATATTTGTGCATGAAAGAATATGAATATGTGGCCAAATATTCGTCCTCTATAATAGCTGATAAAAATAAAGCAAAGCAAATTTGCAGGTGAATTGTTTTTACAGGGCTTTAATGGCAGCGGACGAATTTTATCAATCTGAGCTTAGCTTTAATTTTCTCTTTCGTACTGCAGGTGAGGTGCCTTCTTTTTCAGCTTTATATTATTCGTGCATGCACCATGAACCACCTTTTGATTCATCCTTGGCCGATGACTCCACAACGTTTTAAAGGCACCATTTGTTTTCTTTGGCATGCATGCTTCTTTTAATGCAAAAAGAAACGTTTCATTCACTTTTTCAAACCATAAAATTATGAGTATCTACTTTCAATATATAAATATATACACATTTAATATATATCATCATGTTATTGAGTGATTTTGAATTAAGAATAAAATAATATTCAATTACGTGTCATCACATCAAAACTTTTATTCTTTAACGATCCTTCTTTTTTTTCAATGATCATTCTTTTTTTTTAAATTAGTTCAAGCTCAAACTATGAACTCAACATATATGCTTCTTTTAAGAGCATAAAGAAAAACTTTAGTGTCAGCTTAAGGTCCAATCTATGTTCAACGCAAATAAGTCAAACTTTCCAACTTAACTTAAGTTAAAGGGTTTATCGGTATTGTTACATTGAAGCTCTTCTTTGACAATTCTTATTTTTCGATGACTTTGAGTTTGATGGCTTAAGATTGATTAAGATATAATCACAATGGATTGACCATTATAATGATTTGATAAAATTAATCATAATTTAATTAACATTTTTATGTCAATATGAATTTTATAGAATCGAAATATATAATTTTGATTATATAAATGTTCTAAAAAAATTATATATAATTATACAATAATAATATATCTGTATAATTAATTAAACGATTTTATTCAATCACATGTTTTTATAAGTTAAGAGTGGACAGAGCCGATATCAAACGAATCAAATTTGACTCAAGATTTGTGATCATTTTCATGAAAAAAATTGAGCTAGCTTGATTGAATATAAAGTGAAATTGTTTACAAGTTTGATTTGAGCCTTAACTCATTGATATTAAATCAATCTCAAACTAATTTTTTTAAATTTCAATTACTCTCAAATTAGAACTTATTCATACTTATTGAAATCTAATTCAACCTTACATAAGTCCATCATAATGATAAAAATGAAACTTCTATTGAATATGTTAATTTTTATTGGTTGAACTTGTAAAGAGAAATATTAGAGAAATTTTAAGTAAAAGATGTGTACCTTTCCTTAGTAGGATCGAATGTGGATTACATTAGGCCAAATATTATTACATCCCTTTGAGATATTGTAATTATTTACCAATTAATATATATCTAAAGAATTTTTAATTTACTTTATATAAATGACATAATATATATATATGTGTGTGTGTGTGTGTGTGCGCGCGCGCGCGTGTGTGCGTGTGTATAACACTCTCTCAAATAGTAGACATG
The DNA here is from genome assembly GCF_011075055.1 of Mangifera indica. Classification (NCBI taxonomy): domain Eukaryota; kingdom Viridiplantae; phylum Streptophyta; class Magnoliopsida; order Sapindales; family Anacardiaceae; genus Mangifera; species Mangifera indica. Next base: position 17,655,793 of record NC_058142.1, on the reverse strand, counting down.
TAATATGGGTTTAAAATCATAAACCAAGATCTCAATACTTGTCCAATATATGTGGTGAGATCATTCTCACCCACAAAGGAAATACATAGGAATAACACTAAGGAAGCGTATAGTTGTGACGGGTGATTAAACAAGTGAGCAACATAGAACAGTTACGTATTGTTTAGAAATAAAACGTTAAACATATCATTCACTCGTAGATCACTCTTTGGTGAATAGAAGTTTTCCATCCAGAGTAAACATGAAGATTAAATTTTGATAGGTTTCATGTCTACGCATTATTATCTCTTACTTTTTGGATAATGCCAACAACTAAAGTTAATAAAAGTCTATATGTATTCGCACAAATAATCCTACTTCTTATCAAGATTTTCCAAAGAAAAAAGTGTCTGATAACCCTTCTAACATTTTTTAATAACAGATTAAACCACTTTAAAAATATCATTTTGTTCATTATAATTTCACTATTTTTAATCTCTAGTTCTAAATTACACTTTAATTTGATATATTTTTTGTTGATCTAACTTTTAGTATTAACACTACAGATTTGGTATCGGTGATAATATTGTATCTATATATATATATATATATATATATATATATATATATATATATATGTGTGTGTGTGTGTGTGTGTGTGTGTGTGTATACGTCCCCCACGCTTAAATCATCATGCATGATTATAGGATTTGGATAATGGTTTACCATATTTATGGGTTTATTTTATTTTATGGGCAAATCGATAATTCAAAAGAAAATGGTAAAAAGGTGAAATTGGTGAGGGTGATGACTAGACACCCATTTGAATCATCTTTAAACAAAAATTGAATAATGAAAAAAAAAAAGACTTATTGGATAATAAAAGACCCACGTAGTCCATATGAGATCCATCCATAGCTACTTTTATATGTAATCAACCTCATTATCACTAACCCCAATTAATTATATTTTAATCATAATCAGTCGCCATTTTATGTTAATTTATCTAGAAAAGGAAGATCCACTGTCTTTTCTCCCTTAACGAAGAAAGGTCAAATCCACCTCCCTTTCTTTGTCACTTGTTCTTATTCTATTGAATTTAGGATTATTTAAGGAGTCATGCATAAGTTTTCAAATTACATTTTTTTCGTGAAAAATCTTTATTTTAAGGTTTAATTCTTTTCATTTTAATATTTTTTTTCTTTTAAAGGATAAATTTTCAAAATGTCAATATTTTATTTCAGTATCTCATATTCACCAAGGATTCATAATATTAAATATTGACATATACTTTTTTTTAGTAACGAAGAATAATTTATTCCATCTCTTTTGAAGATACCATTTTTTTTCGTTTTACTTCTTGTATTCATCATAAGTGAAAAGGTGTATATCAATCTAAGGCTTCCCTTGGAACCTTGATTCTCAAGTTAGATTTCTTTATTATTTTGTGTCAACTGAGGCTTTTTAGTGGTATATTTCTCCTGTTTGAAACGAGGGTTTGAAGATAAATTCTTTTTCAAAATGATAGATGAGATAATTCAAGTGAGATCTAATATAGATCAAACTTTCTATTCACTCATGGGATCCAGATGGTCCGAGGGCACCAAACATTTATGGAACACTACATCTAACTCATATGCCATATGAACTTCCTAAATTAATAGTTACCTTTTGGAAGATAGGAGTGCGCGGGGCATCCACATTCCCTATGACCTTTAACGATATACATCAAGAGTAATTTTTATATCAATAAAATTAAATTGAATACATTAGTAGCTATCAATCCTTTTAATTGAGTGACCACCACTTGCACTAAAGAAAGGTTTCCGAAAGCTATAATAATCAAATAGAAGAACCCTAACAAAGTGGGTTTGTTTTTACATAGAAAAGGTGTATTATGGCGACAAGATTAATCAAAATCCATATTAATTAATAATGCTTTGCTGCATCATCATAATTGGTCTTGATAAGCTAGCAAAAATAAATTAAGCAATAGGTGACAAATTATGTGCTTAATTTGTTTCAATAGAAACAAACGTTGTAATGGATCTTAATGGACTCTTTTGCTCCTCAACAAACAATATTCATTGGCACAAAGTACAACTTGACCATTTTGTTTAAATAAATTTTTTAATTTTCTATATAGTCAATTCATTTAAAGATTAATAATCGAATAGTTTAGATATTATCGATTATATAATTAAACTATTTATAGTCAAACTCCCAAAAATTGACATCAAACAAGTAAATAAGCCACAAGATTATCAATTAACTAAATTGTGTAATCAAACCAAGGTGTGAATAAGAAACTTCCACCAAGATGAAGTGGGAAGAGCAAGACTTAGATAGATTTCCGTCATCCCATAGTTTCCCTAACGTGTCTTATCAGTTACTATCATCACGTAAGAATATTTTTGTTTTATATTAAACTGATTTAAGAAAGTAATTATCTCAATGATGACAGAGATACACAACAGTGTTTGCATACACTTGATTACTCTATTGAACAATATTAATAACATAATGGTGGACATATACTTATCTGGACCACCTTACATTGTCTTGTTTTATCATCTTATTACTCTCTTTTACAGAAGATTATACCCTAATTTCCCGTGTGCGTGTGTGTGTATATATATATATTTGGTTGTCTTTTGAAGATTATAAATTTATTTTTTAAAAATATTTTAAATGCATGATCAACTAAAAATTGAAAGTGGAGACAAATAGTAGTGTTGTCAACTTCACAAAATCTTCTCCACCTAATAAATGGATACATTTTTTAACCAATAATTAAACCACACTTTCAATGAAATCTTATTCTTAACCCCAAGTAAAGTACTAATTCCTATGATATTGATGTTGATTATATATTAAGAATCCTTTCATATTTATCTCAATCTCCACTTAAATATTTGGCCACTAAAATTATCCAGAGAAAGATTATAACCAATCTTTTTTGTAGTCCATATAAATTGTTAAGTTACCTCTTCCACATTGACATTAAAAGATCAAATTTTAAAATTATTTTTTTTATAATTAACTATTATTATCTTTTTAAATAAATAAAAACTTTTGATATTCATTATAGTAAATCACCATTTTTAATCCCAAGGTTTTGAGAAATTGTAATCTTATATGGGGAAATTTCTCATCCATAAAATATATAATATAGAAGTCTCTTAGTTTAGAGATAACGAGAGAAGAACACAACTTGTCACTTTCTCTCTTTAACATCAATGAGATCGATTTCTTGTTTTGATTCAAGTTTTCGTAAGAAAACAAGATTATATAATTAATTTAATTATCTTATTTTTATTAAATCCCAGTGGTTATATATAAATATCACAATTACACAAAATCCCATTTTTTATCCTATGAGTATAGAAAATTGTATAAGTGATACTAAGACTGTGTTATCATCGACAAAGATGTAAATAATATAATGGTAGAGGCGAAAGTAATATAATAATAAGGTAAATTTTTGAACGATTGATTAAATTACGTTAAAAATACTATATTTGCGTTGTTGAGTTTGTTTCGATCGGAAAAAAAAAAAAAGATAGGTTGATATGTTTAATTTTATGCTTGTTATTATCATTGAAAAATTGCCGCAAGTAAATATAAATTTGGAAGTTTTTTAGAATTTTGGATCATAAAACAATAAGAAACAAAAATTATAAACTCTAATAAGGAAGATAATTAATTAAGCATTAACAAAACATGTATCTAATTAACTCCATAATTATCATTAATTTTCTACGAATTACACCACGTCATCATCTTTATCATCTTCTTCCCCATCAGCCTCCTGTTACAATCTGAACCATCTCCATCCCATTACTATTATTATTATCATTATCATTGTTCATTTCCATCTTCTTCTTCTCCATCTCCTCCTTCTCCTTCTCCTTCTCCTTCTTCAATTTCACATACATTCCATAAACATAAGAGCAAAATCCCCAAGTACACAGCACCGTCGACACTACTTTCACGCCGCCGAAGTTATCTCCATAAACCGACACTCCTCCGATCACATTCATCGCCAGAATCGCCGTCATACAGATGGCTCCCGTCAGCGACGATGTCAAGAACACCATCCCCGCCGTCCCCATGAAGCAAAGCTGCCACGTCACCACGTTGCCAAACACCGTAACCCAATAAAGTTTTTTTCCCAAATCAAACACCTTCTCGCTCTCTCTCCTCATCTCCGCAAACCCGCCGCTGAATGACATCCCGACGGTGGCCAAAGCGGTGGCGGCAATCTCCATGATGAGCTGCATTTCCACCACCATTGAGTAGCAGTAAACTTTCTTGTAGATGATCTCCATGACGGGGAGGTACAAGGCGAAGAGCAAACCGGCGCCGACTGTGCAGAAAAATCCGATGAAATACTTCGATTTGGACAAATTTGAGGCTTTATCGTGGCCGGAATCAAGGGCTAAAAGCACTGAACTTAACGTTAAAAGAGTGACTGCGTTGAGATTGGTAAAGGTGATTTTTTGCCTGGCGATGAGGACGGAGAAAAACAGGTTGAAGACGAGCTGAGAAGAGAGCAAAAGAGAGGAGGTAGAGACAGGCAAATAGGAATTCCCCCATGAAAAGAGAAGATTGTTGACGCCTAAAAGGAGGCCAATGAAGACGGATAAAGAGAAGATTTTTGGGGTGAAATGGGAGAAGGGTTTTCTGTTAGTGCATTTGAAGAGATAATAAGGGAGAAAGATGGGAAAGAGGAGGAAGGGGAAGCCGCCGCATTGGACCCAAGTGGACACCCAACGGCTTGAGCCTTTGTGGTTGAAGTAAAACTTCGACAACAGGCTTGCAGAGACTGAACCCACAAAGAGGAAAAGATAGTTGACAAGTAAAAGAGTGAAGTAGCCTTTGCTAGTTTTGGCCTTTTGGTCTTCTTCTGGTTCATCTTCTTCACGATGCAAAATATGGTTTGCGGCGTTATCCATGGTGAAATCGGAAAGGTTGAGTTGGGGGGTGAGAGGGAGTTTAATTCTAAAGGGAAGTGAAATTGAGCAGGAGAATCCCATTGAAGGTGGATGGTGCATATATCTCTTTATAATTCTGCTTTAATTAATTTTTGTTTTTTTGTTAATACCTCATTCAAAATACTTATATAATAACTTTTAATTAAAATTATAATATTTGTTGGGGTATACAAAATTAACCAGTTGTCTGCATAAAAAATGATTTTCCATCCACGAGTAATGTTATATATATTCATTTTTTATACATAGATAATATATAATTAAGTATTATTTTATCTTTAATTTAAAATCATTTAATCACTTAATGACACATAATTTATGTATACAAAAAATAAGTACACAAAATTTTATTGTTACGATAAAATGTTATGTTAATTTTGATTATTAATTTTACAATAAAACTATACATATTTACTTTGAATATAAAAATGAGTATACACTTAATATATTATTATATGATTAAATGATTTTAAATTAAAGATAAAATAATATTCATTCATATAATGATAAATATAATTATATACTTATTTATATACCTAAAATAAATACGTATAATATTACTCTTAATTTTTAAATTTAGTGTTTTTGGTTTCAGGATGAAAGTTACTATTTTTGTGATTGTTTAGATGATTAAGTTGTGAATTTGTTTTGAATTCATAAAGTTGGAAGTCCATTTTGAGTATATTAAGTGGTTTTGAAGGGGTTTAGGGTGTAAATTGTCAATTGACAGGACTTGAATGCCAAACTTGAAATGAGGTTTGTAATATATATTAGTTAGGAGGTTTTATGGTAATTTTTCATGTAATGCTGAAACGTATAATTTTGTACGTATCTGAAAACCACGATGTATATTAGTAAAACATAACGTTTCTAATAATAATATTTGTGGTAACTAAGTTGCCACGAATATTATAATATTTGTGCGTGGCAACGTATCATACCAGATTAGTAAAATATAATGCATCTCAGTATATAGGATCATATAATTTTACTATATTATTAATATAATATATTTTATAATAATAAAATTACGGTTAGATTCGAACTGAGCTGAGCTCAAGCTCGACTCAGCTTGAATCTAACCGGCTCAGCTCGGTTTATTTATAGCTGAGCTTGAGTTCGAGTTCGAGCTCGTGAAAGCTAAGTTCGAACTCGGTTTGAATTTGATTCGATTCATTTTACGTTATTAAAACGACGTCGTTTTAATACATATTAGTCAAAACGATGTCGTTTTGTATCAAAATTTTTAATTAGAAACTTTAGCGAATAGCTCAAGCTCAACCGAACTCGTATAGGGTTGACTCTTTTCAGACTTGTTCGAACTGAGTTTGAGTTCGAAATAGCTCGGTTCGAGTCTAGCCCTAAATAAAATTATATGTACAATTTTTAAGTATATAAATATTTATATATTTAATATATCTTATTATTTAATTGAGTGATTTTAAATTAATAATAAAATAATATTTAATTATAAGATAACATATATAATATATATCTATTTATATACTCAAAATAGGTATACATAATATTATTTATCTCATAAAATAAAATTGTGAGAATCATAAAAGAGTATTAATTTGTATTTAACTATGCTGTGTCACCCAATGATATTTTGACATGTCATTTATACTATATACATTATTATTTATTTAAGAGTAATATTATGTATATAATTTTATATAAAAATAATAATATATTATCATATGATTGAATAATTAATAATTAAAAATAAAATAATTTTTAATTATATAAAAATATATTATTATTTATATATAAAATTATAATCTCCATAAGGTATAACGACAAAAGGGGTGGGTGATCATGGATTCTGTTGACCCCTTTGAAAATCTTTTTATTATAGTATACGTGATGTATCAATAAGCTTTTAAAATTTTACACTAATCCATTCACCCTCAATATTTTATTGTTTTCCACTTTGACCCTTTAAATTTTATTTATTGCTTGTTTCATTGATCAGGGGTCAGAAGATTTCCAACCTAACTAGTAAGTGGTGGGCATTAGGAGCATAGTATTCATACTAGGGCTGGATTCGAGCCGAGCCGAGCTTGGCTCGCAGCCAGCTCGGGCTCGGCTCGGCTTTTTGAGGGCCGGCTCGAGCTCGACTCGAGCCGAATTCGGCTCGGCTCGAGTTCAACTCATTTTCAGTTCGGTTCGGTAACGGCTCGGTTCGGCTCGTTTTTTATATCAAAACGACACCGTTTTGTATATATATATGAATCAAAACGACGCCGTTTTGTATAAAAAAATTTTTAAAAAAATATCTCGAGCCAGCTCGGGCTCGGCTCGAGCTCGATCGAGCCGAGCTGAGCCCGGCTCGTTTCGGGCTCGAATCGAGCCGAGCCGAGCTCGAGCTTGAGCTGGCTCGGCTCGAATCCAGCCCTAATTCATACTAAGCCAAAAGCAAATACTATGAACAGTGGCAGACTTAAAAGAGATCGACTTTGAAATTTTGTTGGTTTTCAATATATTTTTAAAATTTTAATTAATCCCTACAGATTTCATCTCTTGTTTACTCAAGGAATCCTATCTTAACCAAACTATCTTTTTAAAGTTAAACTAATCACACCAAAAAGTGTTCAAAAATATTTGATAACCAAAATTGAATCAAAAAATCAGTTATTTAAAAAATCAGTTTGGATACTAGTTCAATAATATAGAAAAATTAAGTTTTTTATTCGGTTATCAATTTGTCTATTTTTTAAAACCGGTTAACTAAACTGAATCGGTTTTTAAAAAATTCAATAAAATATTAAATCTATTTTGAAAAATTGGCCAAAAAAATAGGGCATCCTTTGAAATTTGGCCCAAAACAGGTTAGCCGAAAATTCGATTCAATTAATTAGTATTTTTGGTTTAATTCAAAATCGATTAATTTTTAAAGTAGTTCAATTTCGATTTATAATTTTTTTCAAATTGAAAATTCATTTCGGTTAAAAAATTATCAAAGTTTAATTAACCTATTTTGAACATTTTTAATTATATTAAATAAGTAAAACCTTATATTAAGTAATTGATCTTATAACTACTGAACTTGATAAATCATTAAAAAAAAATTATATTTATACTTTTTTATATATAAAATTTTTTCTTTTATCATTTAAATTATTTTTTAAGAGTAACATTTATATATTTGACTTTGATCCAATCTCTACCCATGGTTTTATTTTTCTGTTGGCCACTTCCATGAATGCAAATCAGACGAACTTTGGCAGAGAGTCACTACCATACAAATTTCATAAATGGAAAGTAGAGATGCAGAATGAGTTGTAATTTCGAAACGGTTACCTTGACTGTTTCTTCTTTCTCTTCTTCACTCTTCATGCACGCATCCCAGGTTCTGTTCAGTTCACTTTTAAGTTAGGTCAAGTGGGTCTCTTACACGTGTCCCTTCACTTAATTTTTGGTCATACGTTATTAAGTTGTCTTGGTTTCCACAGTTCTACCATGTTATGGGTTAGGTTAATGTGCTTTTAACGTGGGGTGGTCAATTTTTTACCATTATAACCATCATACACTTTTACAGGGGAATGATCATTTCTTATCTAAAGAATGTTAATATGACAAATTTTATTTGTTAAGGTAGAATATGATATTTTCTGGCCTTTGAAAAGTATTATCAGTGCAACAAGAACATCATTGATAACGAGAAATAATATATTGCCCCGAAAACTTTATTAATTACTTTTTACCATTATCGTTTGTGATGATTAGTGTCACGTTAGTTATTGTGATTCCAACTAAAATTACATTAAAATGATGTGATTCTATTTGAAATCACATTAAAATGATATAATTTTAAAATAATATAAATAAATTAAAATAACGTTATTTTGATTTGATTTTAGTACGTTTTTAAATTTAGAACTTATTAGAGTTAGAGTCATTGTTTTGATTGTTTTCAATGAAAGATAGGGATGTAAGCGATGAATTTTAATGTTGCTAAGAGAAAATATAATTTGTTTGTACTTTAACATTTATATATTTTATAAATGGGCGAAAATACACTTTGACCATTAAAATTAATACTTTGTTTGGATAAAAGCAAAAAAAATGTCATTTTTTAACATTAAAATATGGAAACTTCTTGTTTTAGTATAATTCGTGTTAAAAATAGTTGTTTTGTTTACATTTATATTACTAATTCGATAAGGTTAGGGAAAGTATGAGATACACTATATTACTAATATTATAAAATTATCACTGTAACAATGCACAATTCAATCGTTTTAGTAATGGTATTCAATATGAGTGAATATAACTTGAGCTGGTTCAGATTTGGTTTGAATGAGCTGAACATGAGTTATGGTTGCCCTAAATTTGCTTGATTGAGTTATTGAAAAGTTGTCAGCAAAGTCATCTTCTTCGATGATTTTTCTTTGTTTTAAATAAATCTTCTTTTTGATTATTTTTGACCACCTTTCTATTTTTTTATGACTTTCTAACAACTTCTTCAGTTGTCTAACATGGGGTGTCGATAAAAAGATATATGATGAATTTTAGGTTGGATTTTTTTCAAAGTTAAAGAAAATATTTGTGAAGAGGTGTGTGGCTAAGTTTCATATCATTGAAAGATGTATGCCTATTAATAACCAAACAATTGAAAAAGCATAATTACTTAATTAATTGTTAAATTTACGAACCCCATGATTCAATTTTTGTTTCTAATTTTTATCTCTAATTATTATGCTCATTTTGAAAATTTTTTGGCATGATGTATATATAAAGGGGTTTAAATTGACAACAAAAATGAATAAAAAATCTTTAGAGATCTTCCTTCTTTAATATTTTGTCTCAAAATTGCATTTGGTGGGTGTTTGATTCTGAAAAAGCATTGCATTCTACTCTTAGAAATTTTGCTCAACAAAACCAAATCACTTGTAAACAATGTTTTTAAAACTAAATTGATAGTCAAATCAGTTATCTCATTGGTTTACAGTTCAACCTTTTCGACTAATCAGTTTCAGTTTAACCACTATTATTGAATCAATAACTATAAACGGTTGAATTAATATTTCATCACAATATACAATTATTTAATTAGTTAATATGAGTGTCATTTATCAAATATTTTCAAATTCATCATTATAAAAGACCAACACAACTTTAAATCTGTTTATTTATATTGATAATACAATGCACAATAATAGAGTACAAATAAATCACATAAATTATATTTAATTCATCATAAGTTCCTGATTCCAAATTTTAATAATACAAACCTATTTGTATTTAACATCAAGTATGTACAAAAATTCTTATAGACTGAAATTTTTATATCACTTATATTACAGGGTTTAACCCATTTTTTAATTAGTCAACAATTACATGAAAACCATATTGGGTTATATACTGGTTGTTGGTTGAATTAGTTGATCTAGTCAAAATTTCGAAACACTACTTGCAAATAATGTATATTAGTCCATCTAGGGGTGCATTTGAGTTGAGTCGATCTTGAACAAGAACTATTTCTAACTTGGCTCGAAAGTAGAATGGTTAGCTCAAAACGAAACTCAACTTGTTTGGCTAATAAACAATAATGATAGAGAAGAAGATAACAAATTATCAGAAAAAAAAGAAGAATTATCAATAAGACATGTTTAGTGTGATGAGGCTTCGATTTCAAGTTTCAGTTTAAATTTGATTCGTTTGAATCGAACAACAATCTAAACTAAAACCTATTTAGATCACATCCACCTCTAAGCCTACCCAATCTGTTTGTACATGAAATGAAGGTGATGGTTTGTTTTTTTTTTCACACCCCCCCCCCCTTGCCTCGCGGCAATCCTTATTATAATTCAATAAATTACATTTATCACTAGTTTATTATGAGGATAATTTTATTAGTATTGCCCATGACTTGCTTTCTTATTTTCTTTAATTTTTGTTACGATAAAAAAATTGAAAAAGGTAGAAAATTATTTTTTACTATTGAAAATATATTTAATTTTAAATTATCAATAATAAAAATCATGTTTACTAATTACTTTGAATTTATATTGGCTAAGGCTTCGGCCCAAAAATATGTCCAGGTCAAGAGGGCCAATTAAATAAAGAACAGGCCCACCTCGAACCCATCAATATTTTGGCGCGAAAGCTATGGTGATTTTCGCGCCAAAAAGAGACCCACAACAGTGAATCGATGCTTCCTGCCATACCCAACTAAAATTAGGGCATTCTATCCACCGAGAGAGTGATTGAAGCTCTGAAACAAACGAAAAAATGGAGGCTTTTGGTGGGTACTTAGTCGACGAGAAAGCCATAAGAGTGGAGAACATTTTCTTGGACTTTCTCAAGAGCTTTAAATTGGATGGAGAAGTTTATTACGAAGCCGAAATTGAAGCCATGCGAGCCAACGAATCAACCACCATGTTCATCGATTTCTCTCACGTTATGCGCTTCAATGATGTTCTGCAGAAGGCGATCGCCAACGAGTACTTGAGGTTCTTGTTTCTCCCTTTTTTTTTTTTCAGCCATTTAATCGATTTGGGTTTGCGATATGATTGTGGTTCTGATCATCCCATCTGTGATTAATACAGATTTGAGCCGTATTTGAAGAACGCCTGTAAGAGGTTTGTCACGGAGCAAAACCCGACTTTCATTTCGGATGATAATCCGAACAAAGATATAAATGTAGCCTTTTTCAACATCCCTTTTTTGAAACGGTACGTTTCACTGATTATTGCATAATTTAGGGTTTAATTGTTGATTGTAGAGTGTTATTATTTTGTAAATTTGATGAATTTGATTAAATTTATGAAAGTATGAACATTTTGGATAAGAGTGTGTAAGGGTTCTTGTGTGTGATGAAGGACAGATTGAGAGAGTTGACTACAGCTGAAATTGGGAAACTGGTGTCAGTAACCGGTGTTGTAACCCGCACTAGTGAGGTTCGGCCTGAGCTTCTACAAGGGACTTTCCGGTGCTTGGATTGTGGAGGGGTCATTAAGCACGTTGAGCAGCAATTCAAGTACACTGAGGTTGGTGTGGATGTGGAAGTTTAATGTTTTGATTGTGTAAATTAGTATTGTTTACCAGAATGTGGTAGTGATTGCATTTTTCTTGAATTTGATTGGTTTCAGCCTACTATTTGTGTGAATGCAACGTGTTCAAATAGAAATAAATGGGCATTACTTCGTCAGGAAAGTAAGTTTGCCGATTGGCAGAGGGTAAGGATGCAGGAGACTTCCAAAGAGATTCCGGCTGGATCTTTACCTAGGTCATTGGATGTTATTCTCCGTCATGACATTGTTGAACAGGCTAGGGCTGGAGACACGTAAGATCATCAAGTCCATTGGATCTGTGCATTTAGTCAATCTAAAAGATATGTTTCTTTTAATAGAAGTTAATTTTAACTGTGCGTTTTTGTGAAAACGCAGGGTCATTTTCACTGGTACCGTGGTTGCCATACCTGATATAATGGCATTGGCCTCTCCTGGGGAGAGGGCAGAATGTCGTCGAGAAGCTAACCAGCGCAAGAATTCTGCCGTTGGACATGATGGTGTGAGGGGTCTTCGAGCATTGGGAGTGAGAGACCTCTCCTATCGCATGGCCTTTATTGCTAATTCTGTTCAGGTTGGTTAATAGTTTAGTTTGTCATAAGAAACTATCTCATTTAAATTTTGTGATGAATAAGTCTGGTTAATCTATCCATCATGATTGCTTCATTGTCTAGATTGCTGATGGTCGGAGGGATATTGACATACGAAATAGAAAGAAGGATGCTGATGAAGACGAACAATATCAATTCATGGTCTGTTCAAGATGCAATATCTCTATTATTTTCACTTTTTTTTCTATCTGCTTGAACCGTGATTGTGAGAGTTTTCATTAATAGTTCATTTTCGTATTATATCTATTTTTATATAACCATTTCCTAACTCATTGTGCAGAATTTTGACGATTACTTTTGTTTGGGCTTAATTGTAACATAATTTCCTTCTAATCTTCTCCCATTTAACCTGCTCTAAGTAAATATGTAATTTGTTGATCAGAATTTGCGTATAAGCTGTGGATCTTATAGCAATCATAAGTCTCATGGTTTGCATACTGTTTTTGCCATTCTTAATATTTGTAGAAATCTCCTTATGGGGAGAAACAATTTATAATACAGCTCCGCTTGATTTCAATTAACAGACAGAAGAGATAGATGAAATCCAAAGAATGAGAAATGTGCCAGATTTCTTCAATAAGATTGTTGATAGCATTGCTCCAACTGTCTTTGGTCACCAAGATATCAAGCGAGCCATCCTGCTCATGCTCTTGGGAGGTGTCCACAAGTTGACTCATGAAGGCATCAACCTTAGAGGAGATATAAATGTTTGTATAGTTGGAGATCCCAGCTGTGCCAAATCTCAGTTCCTCAAGTATGACAAGCGCTCTATTTCCTTATTTCATTTTCTGTTTTCCATTTTCAGATCCTTTTATTTATACTGCTTCAAGCATTTAAAATGATTGATTTACTTGCAGGTACACTTCTGGTATAGTTCCTAGATCTGTCTACACCTCAGGCAAGTCCTCTTCTGCTGCAGGTTTGACTGCAACTGTGGCCAAAGAACCAGAAACTGGGGAATTCTGTATAGAGGTAACTTTTGGGATTTGTTTCTAATTTGTTCACTCAGAAGATTTTTCACATTTGTGCAGTCCTAGGTAGTCATGACATTTGCTGTAGGCATGGAAATGACACCATACTTTATTGTCTTCATAGTTATAAACAACCTAATATGTTAATGTTTTACCTTTGAACGAACAAATGTTGGTTCATGCATGACCAGGCAAGAAACATTGCCATTTCAGGCAAATTATTTACATTTGTAAGGTTATAAATTTTCATTTACAATCATTTAAAGGGCTGTGGACTAGAAATTTGGAGTCAAGTTTCAGAAGCATGTTTAAGTTTGCTGATAAATTTCTGCCTATTTAGGCTGGTGCACTGATGCTTGCTGACAATGGCATTTGTTGCATTGATGAATTTGACAAGATGGACATTAGGGACCAGGTAATTTTCATATATTATTAGTGGTGGCCCTTAACCCATGATATTCATAATCACTAATAAAAATATGATTGTCAAGGTTGCAATTCATGAAGCCATGGAACAGCAGACAATAAGCATTACAAAAGCAGGGATACAGGCGACGCTTAATGCTCGAACATCAATACTAGCTGCAGCTAACCCTACTGGGGGCCGTTATGATAAGTCTAAACCACTTAAGGTAAGAAAATTCTTTATACTGAAGCTATGCAATTGATTCCCTCTTCTTTAGCTACAATTTGGTGTCTTTTAAGTGGACTAATTAGCTTTTGATATTTTTTCTTTCCCAGTACAATGTTGCCCTTGCTCCTGCTATTCTTTCAAGATTTGATCTGGTATATGTGATGATTGATGACCCAGATGATCAAACTGACTATCACATTGCCCACCACATTGTCAGAGTTCATCAGAAGCGTGAAAATGCACTTGCTCCTGCATTCACTACTGCACAACTGAAGCGATACATTGCATATGCAAAAACTTTGAAACCAAAGGTATGCTTTCTAATCTTTACAGGGCCAGGATTTTTTTTCACTTGGAAAAAGAAAAAGATTTCTGTCATTATACTTATAACCTAAATGATGTAATTCAGTTAAGCATGGAAGCCAGGAAGTTGTTGGTGGACTCTTATGTTGCTCTGCGTAGGGGCGATACAGCTCCAGGTGGTAGAGTTGCATATCGCATGACGGTTAGGCAGCTGGAGGCATTGATCAGGTTGTCTGAGGCCATTGCTCGAAGTCATTTAGAAACTCAGGTGCACTGTTTTTAGTGAATTATCCTTTCTTGTTTTGTCATGGTCATGCATTTCCACCTTATACTCAAAGAGGTTAACTGTCACAGGTACAACCACGTCATGTTAAAGTTGCAGTAAGACTACTGAAAACATCTATAATCAGGCAAGAGAACTGCAAAATTATGCCAAATTTCTTTTGTCTCCTCTCAATGTAATTCTAACCAGAATGTATAATATTAATTTTGCATGCAGTGTGGAGTCAAGTGAGATTGATCTGTCTGAGTTTCAAGAAGAGAACGGTGATAATGGTAATGCTGGTGATAATGGAAACGATCCAATCGGTAATGGTGATACTCAACCGACCAACAGGACTGCTGAACCACCTTCAGGAAATGCTGGTGTGATTTTATCACTAATGTCATTCTAATCTTTTTCTCTCCATGAATAAATTCAACTGAAGAAAATTTTGGGTTATAACTGTGCAGAAAATGGACCAAGCTTATCAAACCGACAAGGGAAAACACTTGTGATAAGTGATGAATATTTTCAGAGGATCACCCAAGCCCTTGTCATGCGCCTTAGACAGCATGAAGAAACTGTAGTCCAACAAGGTAAACTGCATGTTGATTTTGATAGCACATATAATGATTAACCATGAAAGCCTAATCCAGCCATTAATGATCTATGATTTTTTGTCTATTAATCATTATATTTGTTTCAAGAAACCTTGTAATGTTTTCGCCATCTGCAGGAACTGGCCTTGCTGGAATGAGGCAGAAGGACTTGATAAAATGGTATATTGACCAACAGAATGAGAAAAATACCTACAGTACTATGGAGGAAGTTAAGAAGGAAATTACCAAAATCAAAGCTATTATTGAGGTACTACAACACTTTGAATCCTATGAATTATTTCTGAACAATGACATTTGAAGATAACATCATTACTCGAGTTGTTTAACAATAACAATTGCCTTTAATGCAGAGCTTGATACGAAGGGAAGGTCACCTAATAGTGGTAGATGATGGCAGACAAGCAGCTGTCGATGGTGAATCTGAAAGACGTCCATCTAGAGATGACAGAATTCTAGCTGTGGCTCCAAACTATGTCATTGATTGAAGTTGAAATACATTGACAAGAACCTTTAATGTAGCTGGATGTAACTTAGTCATCTGTTCCAAAGCAAGTCGGCATTACAGTAAGAAAGGTAAAATCATATTCATGGCATGAAACCTGGATCTCCAGATTATTATAGTCGAAAAACCTGCATTGAAACATGTTTTAAAACAATTCAACCTAAAAATTTCTTCCGCATGTTTTCCCTTGTATGTAATTTAACTAACTGGTCTAGGTTGTAATATACAAATCTCCATGGAATTTCATTGAGTTCATTTTAGCACTGGTGGGTACACTTAATTCCTTCGCTTGTCCATCTGTCAATATCAGTCGAAGATGTTACTGAACATTCATTCGAAATGTAAGGAACAAGACAAGCTGCCAGCCAGCCAGCAGTAGTACATGAAACATGACTAAGTTATTTGATGTTGGGTTGGATTGAAAAACCAGTCACTGTCCCCACCTACCCTTCTAACATGACACAAATATAACATAGTAAACTATGAGATACTCTGTACAGTGAGTTATCTGTCTGGCCCTTATCTGGCATTGCTTGCAAATTCAAGCTTTTTGTAATCATCCCCATGTGCTTACTACGTTGCTCTGATTATTGCTTTGAAATTTTCAAGTTGGTAGAGCTTATTTTGAGTAATGACGTTCAGTTTTTAGGGCACCTGAAGAAAGTCTTCTTACTGTCAATTCCATTCCACAGATGGGCTGTCAATTTCTGTTCTAGTTGGATTTGTCCCACCAATTGAAGGCTTCGTGGAAAAGATTTACGTTCATTACTAGTATTGGTCATCATCACAATAAGCCCCCTCAAATTTGCCTAGATATAAGAATGTTGGACATGTTTGTGACTATGGGTAGGGATGGATTCGAGTTAGGAAGATTACATGTTGATTGTCAACTCCATTTGATTAGGTTTTGTATAGTTGAATTTGAGTTTTAGAGTGTTCAGATTATCAAATTTGTTAGCCTAGAAGAGTTTATTGTGATTCGGTCTAATGATATTATTTTTTAGTAAGATACATAAAAATGATGTTGTTTTATTTGATTTTAGTTTGACTATCCCTCGAATTAAACTCGAGTTGGTTTGAGGGAATTTGAAATTGGATGTTACCCATTCCAAAAAATTGTTTACAAAATTTTCATCCATTGAAATGAATTTATCTCTTACGCTGGGGCATCACATGGTACCTTACCTTTTATGGGAATTTTGAGATACAGCTTCAAATGTCTTGGAAGTAAAGAAAACCTTGGGTAGGCATGTGAAATTGGCCCTTAAAATCTTATGGAATTTTTTTTTTTTCAATAATCAAGGACCTTGCTTGTATTTAATAGACGGGTAAATTTAGATATAGTAATCAAACTTATAATCATTAGATCAAGTAGGTTAATGTTTTATAAATGTGATAAAAACTCAAATTCAAATATTTACTTTAAAAGTTTTAATGTTTTATCAGTTTTGTTAACCTTTGAAATAAGTTTTTTATATTAATTAAGATTTAAATGAACCTTGGTTCTTGGTCCTGCCTGGCTTATTATTTATGGAGAAATATTTCATATACTAGCAGGTATATACTCATGGATAATGTGTATAATCTAATTGATTAATTATTTATTTTATTTTTAATTACAAATTATCAAAATACAGACTGAAATATCAATTTTTAGTACATAAAGACTTGTTTTTATTTAATTATTTATATTTTCTTATTGTAAATTTGAAACTGAAGAACCTATCAAAGTTTGTAAATTAATTTAAATTTCCATTTGTCGTAGGGAACTTGTCATTGAAGACCAATGATTAGTTTTAATGAAATTCTTTGGTAGGAAAAATCATCCGAGTTGGATGATAAGCACAATTAAACTTTCATGTGTCATTATCAATAGTGTTGTGCACTCAAACTCTTAAGTTATGTCATCTTCTCATTCATTCTAAAGCAATTGACTTCGACTTCCATTTTAAAATGACACTTTTACCCTCATCGACTAAGCTTGCTACCAATGTATATCTTCAAAAGGAAAAAAAAAAATTATTGATTTAAATATATTATCAACTTTTAAACACTTTACAAAAAAAAAAGTTGATCAATCTGTCTTTTTTAAGAGTTTGTAATGTTATTAAAATATGTTTATTGATATTTTTAACAATTGCGAGTATAAAAAAAAATGACCCTATTATAAATAATTTAAACACCAAATCAATGGTAATATTATAATAAAAAATTAATAAAAATTGATAAAAATAACTAGATAAAATATTGTCAAAACTTTTGATCCCTAAGAGGGAATTTCCCCAAATCATGATATTGGGTTAATGTTGCCATCTCATTCACTATTCAACTTTGGATAAGGAGGCATCTTTGAATTGAAAAGTGAAATAAATAATAAATAAATAAATTTATTGTGATTTGGATAAATAATTATTTATTTTTCTATATAAGAAAATAATGAAGGAAAATAGTAAATGAAATTAGAGTAATATAATATATATAAATAAATTGATATGTAATTATATGATAATTTAATTATTTATTTTATTTCTAATATAAAATTATTAATTATATAATGACATGTTAATTTCTTTGTATTAATTAAGTAAATAAGCATAAAAAAAGGATTAATACTAATTAATCTTATAATTTTTGTCTGCAACTCTTTGTTTTGGTCAAACACAAGTCAAGAGTGAAACATTCCATGTGGATGCAAGCTAAGAGTTTATGTTGTTTAACGGATAATATCGTTATGATATATATTAATTAAAATATAATTTTAGTTTTTTCTAATTAAACTTATTTAGGCTCACAAGTATAACACGTCAAACATTCTTAAATTTGAATTTAAACTCAAATAAAAAATAACTTGTTTTATATTCAATTTAAATTGATTTAAATTTAATTTTATATATAATCGAATGGAGCCTGAGATGGGAGGGAATGACGTCCTACAAAAGGAATTTTCGAATATTTTCTATTTTAAAATAAAATAAATAAATATGTTTGGTAATCGAGGAGTTGATTGTGGTTGAACCAGCGAAGCCATGTGAGCAAGGCAAAAGAGACACACAAGACGTAGATCTGTCAAAGATCAACATCAGCACACGAGATACATCACAGAGATGAGAATTCAAGAGGCCCCACTCTTCTACTGCCACCTTGGAATGAGGTGATTGCCAGCTGTCATCTCCCACCATCTTTGTCTTTTTCCTATTTTGGCCTAGGAATATTCCACTTATTTACAA
This sequence comes from Mangifera indica, assembly GCF_011075055.1. NCBI lineage: Eukaryota > Viridiplantae > Streptophyta > Magnoliopsida > Sapindales > Anacardiaceae > Mangifera > Mangifera indica. The sequence goes on along the minus strand of NC_058142.1, from coordinate 17,636,668 downwards.
CTCCAACCTCGATTCTAAAATCCTATCTTTTCAACCTTATATTCAAGATTCATTTGGACGACTATACCCTCCCCTCCAAATACTGATATACAGATTCAAATTCTTTATAATTAAATAATAAATTATTACATTAGCTTGCTAAAAAATTATAATTTTATGATTTATGAAAATTCAAATTCTAATAAGGTAATAATATTTGTAATTGATATTTCGTACTCACATTAATAAATTTATATTATGATATTTAAATCAAACTGATTGATTCAATCATTTTAATTGAGATTTGATAGATAATCGAATCCAGATATATTTTTAAAGTAATACGAATCACGGTTTAATCACCTTTGAACCCAAGTTTCGACAATTATAGAGCATACAATACGCCACAAGGTCACAATTCTATTTGATTACACATCATTCGATTTTTTTTATTTAATTTGTTTTAATTAGAAAAATGAAAATTTTTTCCATCAAACCACAAGTCTATCTCATTATACGAGCAATGTTATGTGTACATATTTTAGGTATATAATGTAAGTATATTGATAACATGTTATTATGTGATTAAATATTATTTTATTTTTAATTTAAAATTATCTAATCACTTGATGATATATTATCTTTGTACTTAAATTATGTATAAAAAATATGTACATATATTGTTATTGTTAAACATAATATTTATACATGGTAGAAGTGATGATGTTATATCATGTGGTATAATAGAAATTCTCAAATAAACTATAAATTAGGGATGATTTCAATTTGAATTGAATTTAAAACTAATTTGAACTTAGATTAAATTTATAATGTTTAACTTGAATTTATTCAAACTGATAAACAATATTATTAAAAGATAATTGATATAACGAATAATATTATCAACAAGACGAAGAATGTCACCGTTGATGTAGTAATACCGCCTCATTCCATATGAAGCAATTTGAATCGGATCTGCCCATGCTATAAATAGATAAGGGTTTGGTGGTATAATTGGTAAATAAGATTGGAAGGAAGGGGTACTTAAAAGTGAACATGTCTATATGATGAAGCCATCTTCATAAGCTTGATGAGGCCATAAATTTGGATGGGCGGTTGGCTCGAACGACGGTTTTTCTGAGGTCGACTTTGATCGAAGCTTTTGTAGACGACGACACAACGCAAGCTTCCAACACTCTGAATAATTGTAAGTTCATCATCATCATCATCACCTTCTTCTTCTTCTTCTTCTTCTTCTTCTTCTTCTTCACCTTTCTCACCATTATTCACCACTTGCTGCTTCTATAGGTTAAACAGATATGGGGTACTGGACATCCAAGGTTCTTCCAAAGATCAAAAAGGTTTTCGATAAAAATGGAACCAAGAAAGCTGCTGCAGCTGAAGCCATCAAGTCCTTCGATGATTCAAAGGTTTTTCTTTTCATCCATGATAGCTTCTGCAGCTGAAATCATCAAATATTTTTTAAGTTATTGTTTTTTTTCTGATTGTTGTTTGAACATTGATATGTACAGGAAGACATTAATAAGGAGTTTGAAGAGAAGAAAGCTGAGCTCCAGCCTAAAGTGATTGAAATCTATGAAGCTTCTTCCACTGAAATCAAGGTCTGTTCAGAACGTCTGCAACTCAGAATTTTGATCATAACGTCTATACCTGAGGATTTTCATGTGTTTTGCTGGCTCTTTCTCCTTACTTTTTGCTTCTAAACTGTGCAGACTCTTGTTAAAGAACCAAAGGAAGCAGGCTTGAAGAAGCACTCCACTTTGGTAGTCAAGTTTCTTGAAGAGCTAGCAAAAATTGGTATGAAAAATTATTGTTGAAAGCGGTTCTATTACACTTTTCAGTTGGATTCGATCCGAGATTTGGTTAGAAGAATCTAACTCGAATTAGAGTTTCAACTCAATACCGTGGTTTGTTTGTCTTTCCAACAAGACTTTATGATCCTCTGAGGATATTATTCATCCATGGGCAATCTTCCAATGGTAGTGTATACTAGTTTAAATGAACTTAAGCTACCCCGAATTTAGCTTGGCACGAATTCAATCCACTCCTAGGAGCTGGATGAACCGACTGGCTAGCCACAACTCACCAACCCAATTGACATTTGTCTTACATGCATAGGCTAGCCTGTCATAACAGGGTTTAGCTCTCTTTTCTAGTCCATAGGTTTTACTTGACTTTTACCTCGGGGCCTAACTTCTTTTTGGTCTTGTCCATGGACCCAAATCATCTGAGACTAATTGTTAAAATGACTTGAGTCGATTTAACTGGACACCAAAACATAATCTGTGTACCTTTGACAATTATGTATTTTGAGTTTATATTTTAACTACGAAGTTGGTTGATTTAAAGTTGATGAACTGATTGAATTTGGTTTGATTAATGTAATGGAATATACAGAGTTTCCAGGATCGAAGCCTGTGGCGGAAGCAACATCCAAGTACGGAGCAGCCGTAGTTCCGGGGCCGGTGTTCTTTCTCTTCGAAAAAGTTTCGACGTTTATTGTCACCGAAGAGAAAACAGAAGGGCCAGCAGCAGCAGCAGAAGGCGAAGAAACAAGCGAAGTTAAAGGGAAAGAGATAGTTGTTGAAGAAGAGAAGAAAGAAGAAGAAGTCACAGTTGTTGCAGAGAAAACTACTGAAACTGAAGCTGCTGCAAAGGAGGAACCTGAGCCACCAAAACCTTGAAAAACCTGAAAAAGAAGAAGAACAAGTAATATTCAGAGGCAGCATGTGAAGTATTTTTTGTGATTTTTATATTTTTAAGGGAAAAATGAAGGATGTAATTGTTATTCTTTATTGTTATGGTTTTATTGATTTGGAATTTGCCCTTTTGTAATTTTTGGAATATATTGTGTAATGTTTGCGTTTAAATGTGAAAAAAGTTAGTTGTAATATTATTTATAGGCCAAAAGACTAATTCCCACCCAAAGTTTAGCTGCCTCCAAACACACACCCACAAGGTTTCAAAAACCCTAATACCTGTTAATTTAAAAAACCTAAAAATTTATATCATTTCTCCATTTTAATTTAAAAACTAACAATTTTTTTTACTTAAAGTTTAAAAAATTATATTTTTTTCTCTAATTTTTTTCTCCTTCTTCAGCAATGGTCTTCATTCCAGCCAACAATCAGCTTTCACCAATTTTTTTTATTGTTAGATGCTAACGCTCGGTGACTATCTCCATGGCCAGATGAGGACGAAGATGTTTTCGTCTTAAGTAGAGATAAGGACATCGTCTTCGTCTCTTCAAACAAGACAAAAACTATTCATCTTCGTTCAACCACTAAAACAATCAATCTTTGATTGTGTGACGCTGATATATTATCTCTATGGTCAGCCGAAGACAAATTATCTTCATCTAGCCTGAAGTTTGTTTTGTCTTTTTGTCGAATGAAGATGATACATATTAATATGTTTAATCTAAATCTTTCTCTTGAAATTATACCAAGTGAATATTGAGATGAAAGTCAATTAATAAAAATATATCATTATACAATTTAGTGTTATTTTATCTTAATAAAAAATAATTGAATTACATAGTATCACATCACCAATGATACTTATATATATATATATATATATATATATAAAATCTCATTGGAAAGAATAGTGTACGTTACATTTTCCCCCTTAGGCAAAATTCAAACTTTTCTTTGAAGGTTTTTACTTCTTTTGCAAATTATAACTTTTGTTAGAAAATAATTAATGATAAAAAAGTATAAAGTTAATTATAGCTTCCCCAAACCCTAAATTAAAAATAAACGTTGGCCGAAATCGCATACAAAAAGGTGGGATTGGCATCGTTACAATACAACTTGAAATGTTGGATGTGGAAAGAATTTTGATGGTTGCTTATAGCTTTTAGCCTTTAAACATGAAGATATTTCCAATATATCTTATTTTATTTTCCCTTCATCCTGTGAACATCCCGTGCTAATGTACTTCTAGGAGAAAAAGACAAGAAAAGGATGAAGCAAAGGCACAGCCATGTAAGTTGTTCATGCTAACATAGCTAGGGATTTAGCAGATCAATTTTTATCAAGGTTAAGTTAAACTGTCTTCTGCTGTATGACATCATTTGCAGGCATGAACCAATGTCATAATTGTTCAACATAACTTGAGCATTATATATTCAGCATGCAGCAGGCCTTCATCTGAGATTTTCAAATGTTTTCAGCTTACTTAAGTTGATAGTCAATTGGAGAAGCTCAGAGAATCAATAGTTCAGAAGTGTAGGTTGGTCAAACAACCTAGTTTTACTGCAATTTCTACTTCATTTTATATTTTTGTTCAATCAATGCTAACTGCAGATGCCTGACTGCAGAAAAATGTCAACCGAAGAGAAGAAAAAACTTGGGGTAGCTCTTACTCGATTGACCTCGAATGATCTTAGTAAGGCATTGGAGATTGTTGCTGAGAGTGACCCTAACTTCCAAGCAACTGCCCAAGAAGTGGATCTAAACATTGATGCTCAGTTGAACATTCCCAGTGAAGAAAAATGCTGTCAGTAACATTCAGATTCAATTTTTATAATTAATCCTTTGTCCATATCCACACGGAGTGAGACAACGTGGTGGAAAGGTTTTTTCACAAGATGCACTAAGAGTTGCATGCAAGAGTTCTGGAGACACGGGAGGCAACAACAACACCATCGATGAAAACAATGACAGCAACAGGAACAAAAAGAATAATAACAAGAACAGTGCCAAACAAAGAAGAAGATCAGCGATACACTAAGAAGTCCTCGAATGCATGAGTAATCCTCATTGCACTTGAAGATATGGTTCAAGTGCTGAAAGTTACACATAATCTTGTACAGATTTTGTTACATCATTTTGGCCTTGTAAGTGTCCTCTTAAAGAGCTTTTGACCTATCTGTTAGACATTAATGCTATCATATATATTCTTCTACATATGCTTCAAAACTTATTTTTGCAGCGCCTTAAAAGCTCTTTGTACCACACTGTCTACTTTATCAGATGCACCAAAGTGAGAAACATGAAGTTAAGAACATACTGGAAAAGAGAGGGCAAGTAATGGCCATGATTAATGTAACAAGGTCTTTATTGTCTTCAGATTCAGAGACTGGCTCTTGGTTGTATATGCAACATATAGAAGGTGCTAAAAGCATCAAAATGAGATCAATGATCCATTATGATACACAAACGCGTACAGATACAGTACATGAGATGCACATGCAAATCAGAGAGTGAAGTTGACAATACTATATGCCATTTAGTTCTGATGTACTATCAACTGTCTATATATAAATAAGTAGTAGGTATTGGAATCAAGGGCACCAAAATTAAACAAATAAAGAAAAGTAATCACCAGACAAGCCAACTATAAATAAGGTTGATCAATGGTGATACTATAAGTTGATATAAGATCAATGGCCTATTGCTATTCCAAGAACCCGAACAAGGCACATGCCCAGATGAAAGACCAGGTTCATCCAGCAATTTCATGATGCCATTGCTCCTCATCATGACAAAATCATTGCTATTACTGAATCACTGAACTTTCAACTAGTTAGCACAAGGTGGCACCAAATAATCACATGTGTGCTTCCACACTCCTGTAATATCGGTCCAAGAAAATGAATAGTATGAACATTGGACATGAAGACAGAACATGGTGTATATCCAGATTTTGGAGTAAATACACTTACATCTTCATTTCACTGTTGCTTGTACATCAGCTGCTGTTGCTGCTGCTACTTAATTTAAATGAAAATCGCTGAACTTGCGAAAGCAGGGTTTCCATTACTCTGGAAGAAACTGTTTTGTTTGTTGGCACTTCCTTTGTATTCAATGGAAAATCAGAATCCCGCCAGAACTTGATAATGTGCAGATTCTCTTCTTCTGTTGATCTCTGGATAACAATTCTAGAAGCATAACCCTTCGCCCTCATTTGGAGGCATATTTGTGAAGGATTGTTTGTGGTAAGAGTCACCAGGTATAACCAGCCTCTTTCTGATAAGAGTTTTTCAGCAATGGGCAATATCTTATCAATAACGCTCCGGCCATTCTCCCCTCCAGCCCAAGCAGAGGCTATTCCTTCACGACCAACTTCATCTTCAGGTGTTGGTACATACGGTGGATTCACAACCATCACATCAACTGATCTTGCCAGACGCTTTTCCAGTCCTGCTGCAATGTTGGTGTTAATCAACTCTGCATGAACACCATGTGCTTCCAATGTACGGCCGGTGACTTGGACTGCATGAGGGTTTATATCAGTGGCAATATAGTGAACCCCAGAATCTTCCTGTCCCAGCATAAGAGCTAGAGAAGTTATAACATATCCACTACCACAACCCACTTCCATACACAAAGTTGGACGATGCTCTAACAAGTTAACTCGATCAGCTAGAAGTGCATCAACTAGAGCAAAAGAATCATCACATGGTTCATAAACCTCAGGATGTGAATGGACAAGGCGTATTTGAGCAATATTTGAAGACATCTTTTCAACCTGAAGTAAGAAATATCCATGTTATGAGAACTAAATGAGTAAGACACATAGAAAACTTCAACTACAAGAAACCACTTCTAAAAGTTTGACACAGTATTTAGTACAGAAGTTTATTTGGTTTCAGTAAATATTTATCAACAGTAACCGCTAGAGCTCTCCTAGCTATTCAGTGCTTCATCAAATAGTTAAGTTTGCCATCAACTCCGAAAGGAAGAAGAATAATAACTGATTAGTTAGTTTCTAGCTTCAGTTTTAGGTTAATGTGATCATGCTCAGAAGTAAAACTTACAAATTGGCTCACTCCTACAGCCAAAACAAAAATTTCAGCAATAAGAAAGCAGCAACTGAAAATACTACAGAGGATGGATCACACATGTTTCACTGCTTATTTATACAATTCTGTATGCATCTTATAATCAGATTTTGGTGGCTAACTACAGATAGAAATGCACTTTATATGTATATGAAAATGACGAATTGTCATAGGTTGACAATAATATACTTTACACATTCAAGCATCATCAGAACGCTTAAATGTAAAATTTTAAAACTGTCTACTATGTCTTTTCTCTTACAAAAAGCACATTACCTTTCAACTGTTAAACCACTCTTGAGAGACTCTAAAACCACATTTATAGTCAAAAACAAAACACAAATTTGTTGCTTTGCTTCTGATTTCTCAGAAAATCCACACATCCTTCCACAAAATCAATCTCTCTTAGCCCTCTCACAGTAACATTAAGGAAGCAAAGTCATTCCTTAAGGGGTGTTTGTCAAAATAACTTTATGAGAATCCTCTCTAGGAATATAATATGCAATTATTATTCTCCCCAAAAGACTCTAAATTTCAAAGTTTTCCGATACCAAAAATTGTTTTTGACAGCACCTCACGTATCATAAACAAATTTTTATAATTAAATGAATTTAAAAAATGAAACCCTACTAGTGCCAAGTTAAAATGAAGTTATTATTCGCTTCAGAAGGCAGTAAAGTTTCAAGTGTTCCAACATCAAGACTTGTTTTTGGCAACACCCCATATCAAAAGCCAAAACTTTAAAATGAAAAGAATAAAGAAAATTAAAATTTACTCGAGTAAAGTTGAAACGATCTCTTCAAAAGGCGGTTAAATTTCTAAGTATTTCAACATCAAATCTTGGTTTTGGCAACAACCCATATATCAAAACTTGTTCTTGGAAGCAACCCACATATCAAAACTTGATTTGGGCAACAACCCACTTATGAATAACAAATGTTTACAATAAAAATGAATAATACAAATTCAACGTTCAATTTAATCGAACGTTTGACATGCATCAATCAAAAAGCCAAGAGCCGTAAATAAAGACCAGTGTTTCGAATTGTTTACCTGTGCTACGAATCCACGGAGAGTGAAGGTCTTTCAATTTGAGCTGTGTTGCTCAGCACAGAAAACTCGATTTTCAAGTGTGTATAAAAATAAGAATACGAATGTGGTAGGGTACCCCAGGGCAGGGGTAAACCCAATCTCATACCTTCCCATTTTCTAAAATTCAAAGGGGACAAAATTCAATTAAAAATTTTAGGTAAGGTTACGAGTAAATTTATTATTTAATTAAAAAAATTTAAATTAAAATTTTATTATATTTTTTAAATTTAATAATTTAATAATTTGTTATCTAAAATTTTAAAAATAATTTTTTTAAGGTTTTAAAATTGATTTCAGATACATCGATTTTTTAATTGAAGAAAAAAATATAATAAAATTTTAATTTTTAAATTTTTTTTATTAAATAATAATTTCATTTTAATTTTAACTAAAATTTTTAATAATATTTTATTTATAAATAAAATTTTAGATTTTTAAAAATTAAAAGATATAAATTTAGGTTTACACGTAACTTAGTTTAAAACAAGGCTCTGCCCTTTTAATTTCCCTTAAGTTTTGTATTATTTTATGAAAATAGTGAAAGTATTCAATTGGATGAAGATACTTGTAATAGAACCTACATGTTAGTGTGACCAATTGTTTTAACTTAGATTGGGTGTCTGACTTGGTCAAATGCCAGTTTGCCGATCAAGCAACTTGATTGGTCCAAATTAATTGATGACATCAATATTATGTAATTAAAATTATGTTGAGATTAGTATAACAGTTAATTAGTTTAACCCTATAGTTAAATTATAATCTAACATAATTCAGATAATTTAATTTTGAATCAATCTAATATAACGATTAAAATAAGTTTTAAACATAATTAGAATTAAATTTGTCCATAATTTTTTGGTAGACCAGTTTGTACGATTTGAGTTTTAAAATATGAAATGTGAATCGAAATTAACATATCTGTACATTAAGGAATTTTCCTTTCTTTTATTTTTATAAAACAATTTTAAAATACTTGTAAATGACTTTTAATGCAATAAGTTATTTAAAAACCCAAATGGGAAAAAAACATTATTTTTAAATTTTTATTTTGATTAATACAACAAGGACATGAGAGGGGAGTTAAACCGACCTGGGCTTAGGGTTGGATTCGAATCAAGTCTGTTTGAGCTTAAGTTCGATTCGAATAAGCTAGAAACGAGCCAACTCTATATGAGTTCGATTGAACTCGAGCTACTCGTCAAATTTTTTAATTAAAAATTTTGATACAAAATGAGGTCGTTTTGATAAATATGTATTAAAAACGATGTCGTTTTAATATCAAAAAACGAGTCAAATAGAATTCAAATCGAGTTTGAGTTTAACTTTCACGAGCTTGACCTTGAACTCAACTATATATAAATCAAATCAAATTCAAACTCAACTCAATTCGAATCTAACCATACCTGATCTTTCCATTTTTAGCTTAGCCCATGAAAGCACGATTTATTTCAGCACAACATATTACTATAACAGATTGTTTTACGCATTAGAGCTATTTAGACTATCATGAATCTAGTGGCTAATTGGAGCCAATATAATACTATTTAAATTTTAAAAAAAAAATTAATAATATATTTTTAAAAAATGGAAAGACAATAGGTTAAGAATTAAAAAAAAAAAGGAAAAAAAAGAAGAAGATAATCTTATACTTTTAAGAAACCAAAAGACATTAATGAATATTAATACTTTTAAGTTTCCCATGAGATATCAATTAATTATTAAATCTTGTGGTTTTCGTAACCCATTAATTAGTAATATCTTGAAAGTTAGAAGATATTATTAAAAAATAAATAAAAAAATAAAAAAAATACAGAAATTATATAACCCAGTGGGTTAATATGTAAAAATACACGTGTTATCTTATTAACGGCTAACAAAGGTATGATTTAAGAGATTTTAGATTGATTGTGTCATAGACCTCACAATTTTTGTAGGTTAACCCAACTCGCAATACTTGCAATGTAATAAACCTAACCTAGCTTGACTAGTAACATAATAGATCTTATCAAAGTTAATTTGATACGATCCATTACCATTTCAAAAGGTTAATATATATTCAAAATTTGGAAATGAAACAAATAAGGTAGAAAGTGAACATAGTTTTACCATTTAATTAGATAATGATATTTCATTATTATATTCGAATTAGTTATAAATGTAAATAGTTTTATCGAATAAAAATAAAAAAGAAGACTAACATATTACACATTGAATGATATTTTGTTATCAACATTACTTATGAGAATTTTTTTCTCGTTTGAATTTAATATGGGTCAAGCTCTTTCGTAATATTAGTGTTATTGTATTAGTGATTTTTCTTTAATAATTTTTTTGACTATTCAAAAAGTTTAGCTCAATCTTAAATTAATTATTTTAAATTTAAATTTAAATTAAATTTATTTTTTTAGATTTAATTTGAATCAAATTCATCTATATCCCAAAATTAGTCTTCTAAGAAATATCGAAAAAAACAACTTTAAGCCATATAATCGAAATGATGATAAAATAATGAAGCAAAAATAGTACAATTTCATTTATACTTTATAGTACAATTTTTTGCCTGTTCAAAGTTCACTTTTGCCTGCATGCCTGGATAATGACCACCAGAAACACTCCTCGAAACAAAGAGCTGAAAAATACCCTCTTAATTTCAGTTATAACAACAATAAAAACAAAAACAAGAAGACAAAAAACACTAAAAAACAGAACATATTTCTTCTTTTATTGATCATTGCAAGTGAAATGTATTGGGTTGTTTAGCTTGAGCAAGCATTTGAACAACTTCTCTCATGGTTGGCCTCTCCACACTTTGCTCTTGAACACACAACATGGCTACAAAGAACACTTGCATTGCTTCATCTAGTGGGATATTACTTGGTCTTTGATCAAGGATCTTCCCCACTCTTTCTTTCATTGAGTTCGTTTGTGTTTTTGTCCATTGAACTATGTCTAGTCCCTCCTCTCCAAAATCACCAACCGGCCTCCTCCCTGTTATCAACTCTAACAACACCACTCCAAAGCTATACACATCACTTTTTTCATCGACTCTCAATGTATAAGCATACTCTGTAACAACCCAATGGATAAAAATTTTGCATGCATTAGATATACACACGTGTTCAACCAATAAATTTACAATATATCAGAAAAGAAATCATGAATCAGTTCTCTAAAAATGATAATGTAATACAATTTCAGTTATGATTCAATTGGAGACGGATTTAAATTTAAACAGTTGAAATCAAATCTAACCTTTGAGAGAATGTCAAGGAAAAAGGGAAGATAGCCAAGGGTATTCTTTATTAATTTATGTATATTCCCAACTATATTATATACACAACATGTATCTTTTTTCTAGGGTTTAGAAAAAGTATAAAGCTTAGATCCCAATCAGCATATGATTCTCGGGGATACCAATATGCTTTCTATTCATGGGTACATTTTGTTATTGTTATGTGTAATCTAAGTTGATTTTGGGTCAAAAAGTGGTTCGTGATTGCTTAAAAGAACATGGGTTTGAGTGGCAAGACCAAGGGGAAGAGGGAAAAAGTAAAGGCAAGAATTTTCCTGTGTGTTAGTGGAGCCTTTACCCTTTCTGGAACTCCACACCACTCCCCCTGTCACTACTCTAGTCTAAAATAAAGTAAAACTAAATAAATTCGGATCGAAAACGAATCAAACGAAAAAAAAAAACTAGAAATCAAATCTGCCCTTTGGACTCCGTTATAGTGTTACGCCCTATAATGACTCTCAACCAACCTTGCAAAATGTCCCACAAATTCTTGAACTTTTAGTTCACAAATAAAAACAATAGAGCATAGCTGAATTTTAGGTTTGGTGAGTCTAGTGTACCTGGAGCTATATAGCCGTAAGAGCCAGCAATTGCAGACATACACTCTGAATTTCCTGAATCTTGCAAGAACTTTGCAAGGCCAAAATCTGCAACATGAGCCTCAAAATCTGAGTTGAGTAAAATGTTATTTGACTTGACGTCGCGATGAATGATCAGCGGAGAACAATCATGGTGCAAATAACACAGCCCTTTTGCAGCTTCTATGGCAATCTTCAATCTGGTATCCCAATTAAGATATCCCCCTCTTTTGCCATGCAGCACTTCACCTAAACTCCCATTTGGCATGTACTCATAAACAAGCAAATTGGTCACTTTATTGGAACAAAATGCCATCAACCTCACAATGTTCCTGTGCCTAATTCTCCCCAGTGTTTGAATTTCTGCAGAAAGGCCATTATCATGTGATGACCCTTTTGTTATGCCTAATAGTTTTTTGACTGCAACTTGTTCTCCATTTGGCATCACTCCTCTGTACACAATTCCAGCTCCTCCTCTCCCTATCACATTGTTATCCTTCACACATTCCAGGATATCTTCACTTCCGAATTCGAGCTTCTGGAATGCGGTGAGCTTCCATGAATTTGAACCTTTTCTTACCTTTCTTGTCTTGATGATTGCTAGAACTGCAAATACTAAAGAACATGCCAGCAGCCCCAGAGCAAACAGAAGCTTGTATTTTCCAGGAACAAGTGACTTAGTACCATTTTCGCGGTGGAATTGTATTGGAGAATTTGCTGAATAGTTGCAGGGATTCAAGTTGGATCCACAGAGATGAGGATTACCAACAAAAGATGTGGAGTTAAAGAATGAGTACTGTCCAAATTCAGGTATCATACCTGAGAAATTGTTGTGGGAAAAATCTGCAGAAGTTAGACTTTTCATGTAGCCAATTTCCTTGGGGAGACTATCATTCAAGTTGTTCCAAGACACATTGAAATAATTCAATATGTGAATTTGAGTAACCTGAACTGGAATTGGACCTGAGAGCTGATTTTGACTTAGATCTAAGTAAGTTAATTGGACACAATTACCAATCTCAGGCGGAATCCTGCCGGAGAAATTGTTTCCACTCATATCCAAGTGCAACACATTCTTCAACTGCCCTATTTCTGATGGAATTTGTCCTGTTAACTTGTTTCCACTCAGTTGAAGATTCTCCAAGCTAGAGAAATTGCCAATGGAAGTAGGAAGTGACCCTGCTAACCGATTATTCGAGAGATTCAGTCCAGAAAGTTTTGATGGAACCTTGCCGGTTTCTGCAGGAATTCTGCCAGTGAGATAGTTGTTCTGCAGCTCTATGAGTTGCATCTCAGGCAAGTACAGCAAGCCATTTGGAATTGAGCCTGTCAAATAATTTTGCAACAGCCGAACTTTTACCAGAGTGTCACACTGACCCAAATCCTGAGGAAGAGGGCCAAACAAGAAATTGTTGAACAAAATCAAAGTTGTGAGCTTCCTTCCAAGGCAGAGTGATTTAGGGACTAATCCTGTGAGCTTATTGGTCGACAAGTCGAGCACTTTCAGCCTACCATTTTCTCCAAGCTTTGAAGGAATTGCCCCAGTGAAATTATTCTGCCATAGCTGTAAAACTTCCAGGTTACTCAGCCCTGCTATGAAATGAGGAATCTCCCCATGAAATCTATTGGAAAACAGGTGCAAGAGTGTGAGCTGGCGAAGCGACGATAACTCGAGAGGGATTTCTCCAGTTAAGCTATTTTTGGAAAGATCAAGAATCTTCAAGCTACTCAAATTTCCAAGTTGAGGAGGAATTGAACCACTCAGCTCATTGACTTGCAGGAAAAGAGTGTCTAGCTTGTTTAAATTGCCTAACTCTGACGGAATTGGACCCTTTATACTGCAATTGGCAAGGTCTAAATGAACCAAATTGACTAATTTCCCAAACTCAGGTGGGATTCCTCCGTCAAAATCATTGTAATAACCCAAGTAAAGCTGCTGAAGATTTGTTAGGTTTCCAAGCTCTCCTGGAATGGTTCCACTCAAGTCATTTCCACCAAGATGGAGATAAACAACCTGCTTAAGACCTCCATAGCCTGGGGGAATTGTCCCACTGAAGTAATTCCCACCTAAATGAAAGTGTTGCAGCTTTGAGAGTTGTGTGACTCCAACAGGAAGTGAGCCATTGAACTCATTGTTATAAGCATCAAGAACAACAAGCTCCTTCAGCTTAGAGAATTCCCACTTAAGCTCTCCGTTAAACAAGTTGTTGCTTATGTTGAGGACTTGTAGCCCTGAAATCCTGTGAATTTCCTGAGGAAACTCGCCGGAGAAACCGTTATCTGACACCGAAAGATTCACTAGGTCTACAAGCTCAGTGATTACAGGTGACAGAGAGCCAGAAATATTCAAACTAGAAATGTCAAGAGACACAACTGATGTGTTCAAGGCAGCACAACCAATTCTAGGCCAAGAACAAAGAGACCTATAGTTTGACACATTCCATTCATCCAAAGAAGAATCAAAAGACTCAAATCCTTCTTTGAGGGTTGCAAGAATTTCAGCTTGTCTTTTCAGAGAAGGGTTATGTAAAGAAACTGAATTACAACACTGAAATAACAACAGAAGGGAAGAAGAGAAGAAAAACAGTTTCACCACGGAAGCAGCCATCGATGGAAAGGCTTAAGTTTAGAGAGTTTCTGCAGCTTGGAGATGAAGAAGAGGGATCACCATTTTCATACAGATGAAAAAGAGAAAGTTTCCACAATAAACAGCATCCAAGGTCATTTTTATTATCTCTTTGCATACAGATGATCAGTACATTTCGGTTTCATCTTTTGCTTTATAAAAGAAAAAGAGAAAGTGTTTTCATAAAGTGTTTTGCGTTGTGCGTTTGCATGGCGTGGCATGGCATTGCACCATTTTATCAATGCCAGTGCTTGGAATATGGTTCTCCTTTCAAAGCCGACAAATATATTATTTAATAAATGTCCCTCTTGCTTTAGCTTTTGCTTTTTTTATAATATCAGGTTTTGAATCTTCTACAGTTGAGAAGGAAGGATGGATCCTGATCCATTTATATCATGAAGATTTCAAGAACAATATTTAGTAATATTTAAGCTTAAATTTCTCATCTAGAACTCAAAAATTTGCAGGCATTGAAAAGGACAAGCAAACTGATTTATACTAATTATTTTGTTGGTGGTTAGAAGATTCTTTATCTTTCAAATTATATACTTAAAATATTTGTGACATTTTTCTCACCCGGGTAGGGTTGGATTCGATTCGGGAAGAGTATAAACAACGCTGAGCTCTAAATTGACTTAAACTAAAATGAATTAGTTCGAAATTGATAGGTTGAGGTTTCAACATGTTTCGAAAACAATTTAACTTTAGATTCAATCTAAGTTAACTTGAATTCGAATGTTCGGATCGGCTCAAACTTAGTTTCTAGAAATGAAGCTAATCCTTAACTTAAACTTAGTTCATTTGATCCAAGCTCTAATTATTCAGATCGAATCTAATCCCACACCCGAGAACACTTTATCTACATTTTTAAAATTTTAGCGCATCCATCCCTAAAATTTTTCTTTTTTGAAAACTACTGTCCTATTAATTGTCAAGTGTAGATGTTCATACCTAAAAATGCCAATTAAAACACTTAGTTAGATGTTTGTTTTTACTTTGTTCAAATAGTTATATAGTTATACAATATAATATAACAATTATTTAATATTAATGTTAAGATTACATATAATATAATATTATATAATATATTTATATTGTGCTAATTAGGTCAAGGTTGGATGTTGTGCAGCAAAATTGAGATTGCACAGAGAGATGACTGCCTGCCTTGATACCCATTTGTGAGTTGCTGAGATTACAAAAATATTTTCCATGTTTTCTTTGTTTTTCTCGGACTTGTTTTTGGGAAAACATTTTCTTGGATTTTGCAAAACATGAAGACTTTCGTGTAGGAATTCTTGTGATGTTAATCAATACTTTTCTAGCTTTAGATCATCCGTTTGTCTCTAAACCACCATGCATGAAATCTTTTGAATTTTCCTTATTTTGTCGATGCATTTATAATGTGTTTATCAACAGAGGAAAGATCACAAACCAAATCTAATTTCACCCGTCACATTCTTTTGTAGTTTCTTTAAAAGTAAAATATAAAATCTACCATATTGTATTGACACATCTATTTTATTGATTCTCTCTAAAGTAAGACTTAAATTGTTTTATTGTGAAAGAGTCAAAGACTAAAAAATTATAATTTTTTTTTTTCCAAAATTATTATTTCTTTCCTATTCATATTGATATTTATATTTTATCCAAACCACTTTTGAGATAATACCCATATGATTACAAGAGATTATTGTAATATTTATGGGCACATCGATAAAACGTGAAAAAAAAAAATTGATATTTATAGACATTCAATATTGTCTGTAATGATAAAATAAGATTGATTAAATAATTTATAAGTTCTTAAATTGTCAAGATTTTTTTTAGTTATAAAGTAAAAAAATAAAATCATAGTAAACTATGTTTTCAAAACAAACAATGTTTTGACAGTATGCCAAATTATTAAATTAAAAAATGTTATAAATGGTAACAAAGTCATTCAGTGTATTCTCTTGAGCGATGATGAGACAAATTCCATTAGAAGATATTGAGTCTTATAAGGGGGTAAATGTAATACCTCATAAACAAATTTTATATCGATAAAACACAGGAGAGATGTCTACATCTAAAAAATGCGAGAGATGACCACATTAACAAAACGTGAAAGAGATGCTTCCTTTTGGGTGATGGTAGGGCAATGAGAACGTTGAGTCTTAGAAGGGGGTGAATATAACATTTTTTAACAAATTTCATATCGATAAAGTATAAGAGAAATATTGGATATGTATATGGGTATTTCATATTGTTTGGGGATGATAAGAAAAAATTAATTAAATAGCTTGTAAACTATTACATTGTCAAGACATGCCCAAAAAGAAAATTCTTGATTGATTATGTGCATAAAACGTATAATATGTTAACAGTTAATAGGGCTATTCGACTAAAAATATTATAATTATTATAAAACATTTTATATTTCAATAATTTTTTTAATTATTATCTAATTCATATCAACTTGATATTATACACAATAAAATTATGTATACTAATAATAATATTGTATTACAATAAAACTATGTGTACTAAGAATGAGTAGTAATTATATATAAACGATGACATGTCATCATATGATTTAGTAATTTTGAATTAAAAATAAAATAATACATAATTATAACATCATCATTAGTATACAAATTACTAGTTATTGTTAATACATATAATTATTATTCTGTAAAAGAAGAATAGATGTTGCTTAATCATATAAAACCACTAAATTTATAACAATATTATATGCACTTACAATAGTTATCAAATTATGTATCAATGATAATATATTACTATATGATTAAATATTATTTTATTTTTAATTTAAAATCATATAATAATATAATAATATATTATTATTGATACTCAATTTAATATTTATCATAAATATAGATAATTTTATTGTATTTCAAAAACTTTAAGATCGAAACCAAATACTCATAGTTTGTGGTCATTTCGTGGGGAGGCAAAGACCTAACTACTTAGTCAAGTTTGTAAACATAGATGTACTTAATTGACCTAGTAAAGTCGGGGTGTACGTTTAATTATCGTGATTTAAACAGTGTGAATCAAAGAAGAATAATATCAACATGGGGGATCCAAATCACCCTTTGAATCTTTTTCTTTTTAGGCCATAGTACGTAGGACCATTTCTCTCTGTTATTAATTGGCTAGGATAAAAGTGTATATTTCATCAAAGAACATTTATAAAAGAATAAAGCAATTGAGTTGATTTTAGAGCATGTTGGGATACTCATCACTTTATTCTTGCTCTTCCTTCTCCCAAAGAAAAAGTGTTGTGGGATTCATTTTATTTTATATGGAATCATAGTTTAAAAAGTTTGCATGCTAGCCCCATTATATGGGGTCTCTCCTTCCAATCTGTGCTTGAAAACAAGCACTTAGACATTGGTGATGATGTGTACAAACTCAAGAGAATTATTAAGAGCATAATGGGGTCTTTTATATATATTGCTATTTTTCATCTACTATATATGGATGTGTACTTTAGCTTCTTTTGATCCCCATGTGAAGGATCGTTTGTTTCCATGCATGCTTGGACATTTTTATGATGCTTCATCATCATGACATGAGAGCAATCCGTAGCTACATGTGTTTAATGGACATGTATAATATAATCCACTTTAGTAATATATAGATTAGAACTTCTACATCTTTTGATCCTGCATTTTCATACATTACATTTTTATGATAGTTCCTTATTATTATCATAGGAATCATGATTACATGTTTAATTCAATGAAAGAGTATTTTAGTTATTATACAAAATTATATTTTAACCATTAAAAATCTTTTTTATGATCCTTTCTTGTAAGTTTTAAAAATTTGGGTTAGGAGTAAATTTCAACCAAAATAGAGTCTGAATAAACGTTGAGCTCAAATTAAATCCAAAAAACCTAATTTGAGTTAGCGATAAGGTCGTTAGAGAAGTTATTGAAAAACGTTTAAAAAGAAAAAAGATTGTTAAAGATGAAGAAGAAGAATCATAAAAAAAAAAATAAAAATAATCAAATAAAATGATTAGAAAAATGAAAAATTATTGAAAATGATGAATCATCAATAACTTTTTGATAATTTACTAGATTCGAGATGCTTTAACTTAAACTTGAATTGAGATCTATACCCTAGCCCAAATTCAACTCTTTCAAGCGAAACATTAAACTAAGATTGAACTAACTTAATTCGAATCTAGTCTTATATATGATTCATTTCAGTTTCCTATGCATTATTAATCTTTAAATGACAATATCACATTATTATTTATAACACATAGGTGAGTACTTTTTTGGCTCCCATGTGAACGGTTGCTACTTTCCATACCAACTTGCATTTTCTTTTTTATGATGCTTCATCATCGTTGAAGGAAACCCTAGCTACATGTTTAAAGCATAAATTGCAATTTCCACTTCTCTTCGGGAGATGTCACATTTAATTATTATAAATCTTAGACTGTACCTCAGAAATTATTACAACAGTGGTTTTCAAGAACAAAATCACTATTCATAGACTATCTTAAGTCAGTCCAGGTTTATTTCGTTTTCGTTTTTTATATTTTATCTACAACGAATCTCATTTACCGGAGCCTGACTACCAAAGCTAGCAATGTTTTTGGGAACTAAATCAAGTTTTAACCTAATTAAAAGATCAGTTTATAGATTGATTAATTTGACTGAATAATTCAATCTTGTTTAATGATAAAAACATATTTTAATTATGATATGAACTGAATTTTTCATTGATTCCCAATTGAACCATTTTGATTTTGAAACACAGTATAAGACCATAATGTAAGATTAGTTAACTAATTTTTTTAACACTTTAACAAATCTTTTATCGTCAAAACACAAAAGATACGTTAAATATATATGAGTATCCTATTTCACTTTGGAATGATAACGAAAGACTGATTAAATAGTTTATAAGTTCTTATACTTTTAATGCGTGTTTTCGATTATAAAATTCAGAAACGAAACTGTGACGAATTATATGTCCGAAACTCATAATATTTTAATAGTAAATTAAACTATTGAATCAAATTATTACAAATTGTATCAAAACCATTATACCAAATCTCATGAGAGAAAATGAATGTAACATGCTTAGAGATACTAATCCCACATCGAGAGATGCAGAACATTAATACAAGATTGGTCAAGTGATAAATATAGAGAAACTTCAGATGTCAAAACCAATGTCAACTTAGTGGAGTAGCACTAGTAGTACTTATATTCTTCTTTATGTGACTAATTCCTTTTCCTGTACAAAGGAAGCATGATTGATTGGGAAATGCAATTAAGTATGCTTTTGCACTAGTGTGTGGGTATTACGAGTTTAACTTGTTAATTTTTGTTAAGGCTAAACGACTATTCCCATCAAAACTATATTGAATTCTCAAAGTTCCTCCCATTAAATATAGAAATATCATTTACCTACCTATAAACAGTTAAAATTAACGGCAGTAAAGATAAAATCGTCATTTTATATTTAATATTTAAAAATAAACTTAAATATGAGTTCATTTCCTCCCCTAAATTTAAAAAACTAACTTTTCTCCTCTAAGCCAAGTTTGAAAAGATCACATTTCCTCACCTAGGGTTTAGTTTCCAAACCCCTTTATTTTCTCTGGTGCCATCGTCGGTCGTCTCTCCCTCCCGACGGTTTCTCTTCCACCGACGACCCGTCTCAAATTTACCCCAACCCATCCAACGCCAAGAGACGTCGTCTGGGAAGAGAAATCGTCTTCCCATCTTTGTCATCTGGGAAGACAATTTCTCTTCCCAGAAAACGTCTCTCGGTGTTAGATGGGTTGGGGTGGAGTTAAGGAGGGCCGTCGGTGGAAGAGAAATCGTCAGGAGGGAGAGACGGCCGACGATGGCACCGAAGAAAGTGAAGGGGTTTGGAAACTAAATCCTAGGTGAGGAAATGTGATCTTTTCAAACTTGGCTTAAGGGAGAAAAGTTAGTTTTTAAACTTTTAGGGGGCAAAATGAGATTAAATTTTCAGGGGTTAGGGTTTCGTTAAATTTAACTGATCATGAGTGAGTAAACGGTATTTCCATAGTTAATGAGAGAAATTTTGAGAATTCAGCATAGTTTGGGTGGGAAATAGTCCTTTGGCCTTTTGTTAATTGTACAAAACATCTTGAGATATTCGATCCCATATAGAGGTGTAATTAAGTTGAACCAAACTAAATAATATATAAGTGATATGATTATTTATTTTATTAATAAAATTAATTATATTTATTTTAAATACACAAATATATACACGTTTATATATATTATCACTTGATTAGATAATATTTTATTTTTATTTTAAAATTATTTAATTATATAATAACATATATAAATATATATATTTATATATTTAAAATAAATATATATAATATTATTTTTATTTTATTATCTTATTTTACAATCATCAAATCATATAAAGTCCCGTAACATATGGGCGTTTTAAATTTGAAAATCATGGTGTCTTAGAAGCCATAAGACGATGAAGATGGGATTTGACTATTATTCCCAAAGGTCCAATATCAGTAATAAGGAGAAATGGGCTACATGGGCTCAACTCTAGAATTCCTTGGAAAGCCCAAAACAGAAACTTTTACAGCGATTTGTAAAAGGTGTCAACATCATAAACAGTCAAGTTGCCCGTCCCGGAGAGTAATGGGCAATTGATCCAATTAAATGATGGGCTTGACTGTCCAAATTAAAGGAAGTTTTATCCGAAACTCAATATTAGTTTTTAATTTGATCAAGATCAATTCAAAAATAATTTGAATTTGACATGAAAATAATTTAACTTTAAATTTAATTTGAATTAGTTCAAACTAAACTTGTTTAATCTGACTTTAAATCTGAATTCAAATAACTCAAATTGAATCCAATTTTATACAATACACTTAATCTTTTAGTAGTTTAAACGTGTGTTTAAAACATATGTTAAAACAAACAAAATGATAATGGTAAACACGTTATAATTGAACGATAACATATTACAAGTGTAATGACTAAATCAGAAATATGTTTTAAAGATCTAAAATAATATTTATTTTTACGTAATTTGTATATGAATGTTAATAATATCAACGTATCTTATTGATTGAAAAACAATGATAAAAACTTCTTTGAAATCTTATGTCTCAAGTGACATGTCATTAAATAAAGTATTAATGTTATGTATACATACTTTTAAATACATAAATAAATATATATTTATGTGTTATTTTGTGATTAAATTTATTTTATTATTAATTTTAAATTATTTAATCTCACACTGAGACATTATGTATGTGTATATAGTTTTATTATAAATAAAGTGAAAATGCATTAAGCGATATTGAAGCTGGATTTTATCAAAGGAGAGTCCGAACAAAGACAAGCTTGAAATTGGATTGAGATCAATAAGTGGAATAAATCAAGACTTGTACTAAGCTCGGTCAGTTGGTTTTTGTATATGATTCAAGTATGTAAACAGATTAATGAGTTTGCATTGTAAAACACCTCTTCTTAGCATAATCGGGGTTTATGAAACTGTTCAGAATCATGGTTGTTCTTAACCACAATGGAAAGCCCGTTCTCATATTGCAATACCCTTTTTTCACTTGAATCGTCTGTTCCTGAATTTGGGTTGCTGTATCCAACAGTTTCCTGTCTACAGAATTGGGTTGGGATAGGTTGGATCCAAACTCTAACAGTGTCTATGAAGAACTTTAATAGAAATCTATTAAATCTCAAGAAATTTTCACATTTCTTCCACACATACAACACAACACAAGGCACAAATTGCAAAGATGACTTTGCACCTAAGTAAATACACACAAACGTGCCAACCGGCGGCACTTATAAACGGAACTAGAAGCAAGAAAAACCAAAACCCGACTCTTCCGCAGAGGGAGGAATTTATTCCCTTAAGAGAGATCGACTTTGTATTATTTTTTCTTAGGAATTTTATATGCAAAAAGTTCACTAGTATAATTCTTCAAATTGTGATCAGTTCTTATCTTGCCATACTTATCTGAGCTTGCACTGGTTCGGGTAAACATGATCTCATATCCCACTTCAACATAGCCTATGAATGGAATTTTAGTGATGACATCATTAGCATTTGTAATGCGCAAGATATGCTGGTTCCTCTCATTCATATGCTTATTGAATTAAGATTGGAAGGCTATGTCTCTGACCTTGGGGCTTCCAAACACAACAGTTGTGACCAAGAATTCCTTGTTCTTTGGATTAGGGTTAGGCTTATTACATCCATTGGAAACTATATCAGTTGTATTCAATGTAGCAAGACTCGTGCCTAAATTGTATCTTGCTATTGTTATACTGTATTCCTCATCTTTTTATAAATTTACCAAATTCTTAACCTCATCTACAACCTATATAAATGAAAATTTTAAAAATTACTTCTTATGAACCCTATAGTAATGAAATATATAAAGATTGATAAGAGTCGATTCGATCTGAGCTAATTTAACTTAAATTTATTATTCGGTTAAAATGAATTGATCTCAAGCTAAAAATTTAGCTCAATTTGGGATCAGTTTGTTTATATATTTAATAATATTATTTATCTTATCAATAATACTATTTATACTTTTGATTTGTTTTGAATCAAATTTGTTAAAGACTAACGTAACTGTAATTATAGATATAATAAAAGAAAGTGTTTAGCTGATCTCTAAAACTTTTATTATCGCATTCTTTGTTTGGGTGTGTATAGATGGAGTAAAATCCTTTGTGCACCTTAGCATAAGGGACAGTCGGATATATAACTTAAGCATGGGTTTGGAAGAAACTAGTATTCTTTTCCCACTCTGTGGTATTGTAAGTTCCTCTCTAGCAAACCAAAATGTCTCTCCTTCCTAACGATCTCGTTCCTTCATCTGTAGCCACAACTACATAACCAATCCAAGCAGATCTATCTGGAACAAATAATTCGACTGGGAAAGAAACATTGACCCATACACAGATATACTTTTTCACTTGGTATATTTGGCATTGCATTGCCTTTTCTTTGTCAGGGTCAACTTTAGAAAAAAGAAAATCTTTTTCTTCATACATGGGAGGTTCATAACTCGGTGAATTTTCATCTTTAATTATGTAATCATAAATAGCATCAAGTCTTTCACCATAACCAGTTAAAAACTTGCTAAGGTCAACTGTCAAGAGGACCCAAGAGATCACGCCATTTATGCTCCCCTCAAAGCTCCTTCCAATAGATCATTGCTGGATGAATGAGGATTTTTTTGAGGACAATCCCCTTTTTCTTAAATTCATTAGTCTTTTCAAAAGAGATTTCCATGTCTCCCGACATATGATCACAAGGGGTCATAAATTCACCAACAACTTTTATCTCTGTCCATTCGTTTATCGACATCGAACTGAAATCTTGTGTGCTTTCAACTGGCTCTTGGTTGGGCAGGAAGAGTTTCATCTTCACTGGTAGGGAAAGTCCCTTATTATCGTCCTCCTTCATTAGGATAACTGAAACTTTGTAAGAAGTCCTTGGGATGAGCATTTCTATAGGGAAATTCTTTTTCACCTCAAGCCAATGTATTTCCACTGCGTCAGCCACCTCCACTTTACTACCACTGCCAAAAAACAACTTACGTACAATTAGTAAACTTCATTTCAAGTAGAAGTAACCAAGTTACAATTAACAAGGCAAAAAATTAGACATGGTCTCTGGTTCCTTTCAAACCTAGCTTTAATGTTGTAGGACATAAATGGTGGTGAAGACCAAGTATAAATCAGATGGGTCAGTGTTGAAATTTAAAGTTAGATTAGTAGCAAAAGGATGTCAATAGACTCCAGGTAAAACCAACAACAATAAGAGTGTTTGTAAATGAAGAGTATCAGTGTTTGTAACCCTGACGATAGCATATGACTGGAGAGCACATCAAATAGATTTTAATAAAGTATTTCTAAATAGAGATTTGAGTGAAGATGTGTATAAGGTTTTGTGTTTGTAACTGCTACGCTGAGTTTTTTTCTTTTTGGGTGTATTTAGACATTAACTTGGTGACTGGAATTGATTCCTCTTATATAGAAATTCTAGTTGTTGAATTGGATCTGGTTTTTGCACTTAAAATGTAAAATTTTCTTCTATAAATAATATTTACACGTTTATCTTTCTCTATTTTTTTATTTTTCCATTATTATCTCTTGCTTTTCTTCTTCACTTATTTTCGCATTATTGTCTCGTCAGTCTTCTTCTCTCTCTTTTTTTTTTGAGAAATGTCCATTTATATCTCTTTTACTTCTTTCACTTAACTTGTTTCTTTTTAATAAATACCTAATGTATCACTTCCTTATCTTTCTCCCACTCTTTTTTTTTTTTTTAAATTTCAAGTAAATGTAAATATAAGGTTATTGAGATTATATCATAGAAAATAAAAAATTGGAAGAGTGGTGCTGAAGATTACGAAGAAGAAGAATGGTCAATGGTAAAATAATTGAAAGAGAAGAATAGTTGGTGGTGTTGCTATGGTGAAGATGATGTGAAGAGAAAAAATATGATCAATGGTTGATGATGAAGATGACAAGAAGAAAAAGAGAACGATTAGAGATGGTATTAAGGGAATAGAAAAATGATGGTCAACCATTGCTAGTAAAGAACAAAAGATGAAGATGTCATGGGGAGAAGGAATAAACGAATAAAAAAATAAGGAATTTTTTTATATAAAAAGAGAATTAATATATTATAATTATTGGAAGATAAACTAGTAAATTAAATATTATTGGAAGATAAATTGATCAATTAAGTTTCTGCTTTTTATAGAGGTATTTTGTAAGTAAATTAAATATTATTAAGAATAATTTGGTCAATTAAATTCTATTTTTTATAGAGGTATTTTGTAGGTAAATGAAATATTATTAAGTATAATTTGGTAAATTAAATTTCTATTTTAATAGGTATTTTGTAATTATAATAAAATTAAAGAGATATCCCTGATCAAAATTTGTATTAAATAGTAAAGGCATTTTTGTAAAGTAGATAATAGATAAAAAAAATTAAAATTTTCAAACTAAAAGGATGAGAATTATAGTTTCACTTAACCTTTTGGCTGAAAAATAATTATTTGATATAAATTTATCACCAAACTCATCTGGCTATTTGTCTTTGTCTCTAAAATCGTTGAATTCTCCAATCCATCTCCTTGATTAGTATAGAATTATACAAATAATACGTTGTCGATTAATTTCAAACTCATTCTCTCATACTTTAAACACCTTGATTAGTCCTTTGACACTCTAGTTCCCTTGTCGAGGTTTGAGGTATTTTATAATAATAAATTAATCTTGTGACAGTACTAAGGTTTGTTTTGTACGAGTGGTTTGCTTCACCTTGGAAGTTTGAGGTATGATCCTAGTTGAAAAATGATTGAATCTAGGGTTCAAGAAACTCGAGAAAAACTGAGAAATAGAAGGAGAGTAGAGAGAATTCTACTACCAACTTCTTCTCAACTTTCACCGTATTGCATACTTTGTCAAAAGACCATCTCTATTCACAACTCAAGTCATATCAACACTAAGTTGAAGCATGTGATGGGAAAATTGGGATTGGGAGCAACTACCTATGCTATCTGGAGAGAAAGAAACAATAGAATTTTTTCAAGAGGCATGCAAACCAAGGAAGAGAATATAACAAGATTAGTGAGGGACAAAGGTGTTCAGCTTACAAATGTGCAACCCTCATGGAGTAATGAAAGAAGAGCCAGGAAATGGGACCTGCCAATTTGCATTTTTTTCTAACATGTGTTCTATTTTGCAGGTGTTATGCTTGGAGCCTTGCTGGCTGCCAAGAGCCTTGTTGTTGAGCATGATGCTGAATTGGGTGATGGCCATCTCAGGTTCAGAGACATATATGGCTCATGATATGTATCTTCCTACTTTGTACATGTCAAAACATGCATGTTTATAACCCTACCTCCTCACTTAAATCACCTGTGGTTGGTATTTTTGGAATCCCACTTTTAGGCTTGCTTTAAATGTGAATTGAATGCTAAGGTTGTGCACTTACAAAACAACTTCAAAGATGCTCAAATATGAGTCATAATTAAATTTATATATCTTAAGCAAATCAATCTATGGGGCTGAAAAAAAAAAAATTAGGGGACAACATATAACATTTAAAGAATAATAGAACCTGAAAGTAATTAGAAAGTTACATGTATGGGACTAAAGGGTTTTTTTAAAAAAAAAATTGGGGTGGCCAGAGAACAAAAACTGAATTTGTAGGGAGTTAATAAAAATTTCCATGCAAATTTTAAAATTTTACCACCAGCTTTGCCCTCCCAAACATGCATGCACGCATTTTCAATACTGAAAAGTCTTCCAAACGCACTATTGAGATAACAGATTTCTAACATTTAGAGGATGTTTAGCATATACTAAAATCGCTGCTACATGTTATTTGAATAACCTATAACATTAAAATGATTGTAAAAATACTCACAAATGTTATAATCAATATCGCACCACTTTGCCATACTCATATGAAGTTGCACTGATTGTAAAAATTCTTCCACTCACACACACACACAAAACAAAAGACAGATTGCTCAAATGGCTTAGCACATAAGTCAACACACACAAACGTGCCAACCGGCACTCATAAACAAAATAGAAAAAAGAAAAACTACAACCTGACTCTTCCTCAGAGGGAGGAATTTATGACGCCTTGCGCGAGGAATATGGTAGTGCACGAATTTCTCTGATATAATTCTTCAATTTATGGTCAACACCTACCTTGCCATACTCATATGAGGTTGCACTGGCTCGGGTAAATGTTATCTCATTTCCCATTTTAACATAGCTTCCGAGTGGAATCCCAGTGATGAAGTCCTTCACATTTTCAACGCGCAAGAGATGTAGGTTCCTTTCTAATATATGCTTATTGAATTCAGTTTGGAAGGCTATGTCTCCGACCTTGGGGCTCCCAAACACAAAGGCTGTGACCAAGAATTCCTTATTCTTTGGATTAGGGTTGGGCTTATTATATTCATTGGACACTATATCAGCTGCATTCAATGTAGCAAGACCCGCGCCTAGACTGTATCCTGTTATTGTTATACTAACTTCCTCATCTCGGTATAAATTTACCAAATGCTTAACTTCATCAATAACCTATATAAATAGAAAATATAAATAATTACTTATGAACCCTACAATAATAAATTATATAAGGTCTAATGTAATCATAATTATATATATAATAAAAAGAGTTGATATAACACTTCAAACATATTCCACTTCAACAAACATAAAAAAGATGTTATATACGTATAAATATCTCATAAGCTTTGGGAAGGACAAGACTGGATCTCTAAGCTTCCAAACTTTTAAGAAGAATTTTGGGTTACAAAACCCAAAAACAAAACCACTATTTAAACTGCACAATGACAATATCTTGACAGTCAACTAAATTACCTCTAGGTAGCAAATTTTTATTGACAAAACATGAAATAAATGTTGAGTATTTATGAGTATTTGAACATTATCAATTAAACAGTTAGGAATCACAAGAGAGATGTTCGGTATTTCTATAGGCAATACTAGTTTAACAGATAGGGATTTTGACTGTAAGAGATGTTGTATATATATAGGTAAAGATGCTAGATATGTAGGGGCATACCACTTAATCAACTTTTGAACAGAGCTCCTAAACTGGATTGCACCAGACTCTGTTCAAAGATAAAAATATCATAACAAATGACTAGGTATGAGACCGGAATATTACAATTTACCTGATCTCGAGCACTTCTGTTATCGTATTCTGACTTTGTGCTATCGTATTCTGAGTTGGTGTAGACGGAGTAAAATCCATTGTGCACCTTAGCTTTAGGGGCAGTTGGATATATGACTTGAGCATGGGTTGGCAAGAAATTAATATTCTTATTCCACTCTGCGCTATTGTAAGTTCCTCTCCAGCAAACCAAAATGTCTCTCCTGCCTAGCAATCTCATTCCTTCATCTGTAGCCACAGCCACATAACCAATCCAAGCATATTTGTTTCGACCTGACGATTTAAACAGGAAGGAAGGACTAACCCATGCATAGACGTACTTTTTCACTTCGTATGTTTGGTTTTTGATTGCTATGCCTTTGTCTGGGCCAACTGTATAAAAAAAATCTTTTTCTTCACACATGGGAAGTTCATACCTAGGTGAATTTTCATCTGGAGTTATGCAGTCATAAATGGCATCAAGTCTTTCACCATATGCCGTCAGAATCTTGCTAAGGTCAACATTGAGAGGATCCAAGAGACTCTTCCATTGATTCTCCCCACTAAGCTCCTTCCAATCCTTCTTTGTAGGACAAATGAGGATTTTGTTGACAACAAGTCCTTTCATCATGTATTCACTATCAGTCTGTGCCATAGAGATTTCCATGTCCCCGAACATAGGATCACAAGGGGTTATAAAATCACCAACTAGGATCTCTGTCCATTTGTTTTCTTCGATAGAACTCAAATTTTGTGTGCATTCAACTGGCTCTTGGTTGGGTAGTAGGAGTTTTAGCTTCACTGGTTTGTCAAGTCCCTCATTATCATTCTTCTTCTTTAATATAAATAAAACCTTGTAAGAAGTCCTTGGGGTAAGCAAAGATATAGGAAAATTCTTTTTCACCTCAAGCTTATGTACTTTCACCGCCTCTATCACTTCAACAGCACTGCCAAAAGACAATTAATGTACAATTAGTCAATAATGGTGAATTTGATCCAAACAAAGTGAGCCTGCTTGAACTGGTAGAGCCAAGCCCACCCAAGCTTGGATCAAAAGCATAATACTCGATTCAAATTTTAACTCATTCAAACTAGTAAATAATGTTATTAGGGGCGTAGATGTGTAAAAAGTGTTGTCCAATGGTCAATATAGTTATGCCAATGTGATAAACAATATCACTAAATAGATAAATGAATCAATTTCAAGTAAAACTATTGAATTCAAGCTTCAGTTCAAAATGGACTCATTCAAACCAAGCCATAAACTCCTATAGGAAAGAGGAAATTAAGGCACAACTAAGAAAATGTAATTATATATTACATACTCAGTGTCTCCCTCCGAAGTCCAGACCCAAAAATTTTGATCATTTTCCAAAGCAATTGATAGACCCCTTGAATACAACTCGAATGCCTTTGCACCAGAATTCTTCTCAATGAAAAACTTCTGCAATATTGATTTATTATTGAAGTTGATTGCTAGTACAAAAAGTAACTCTAAAAATGATATAGACGACATACCTCTTTCTTTTCTTTCAGGAAAACTCCAGCTTGGGGGTGATCCACAATATCTGTAGAGTCACCATGGCTAAGAATTACCTCCAAGTTGTCTGAAACCTTATATGAACTCATCTTGTTATCAGTTTTCTCTTACCAGCGTTGGAAGTGCAAATCTAGAATTTATAGGAAGAGATAGCTAAAAATTCTATTTGTGTTCACATACGCTGATAGGATAGATCCACACCAGTTTCCTCAATCTTATGCAAGATATTAAAACCAATTTTCTTAAATAAAAATGAAGCCACTAGTATTATATATATAATCATATTTGTTAATATAAAACAGTTATCAAATAAACTTAAGATATTGTAGTAGGTTAATGTAGCTCTCCATGCATGCATCATTATAAAGACTTTTGATTAGTTAGTCTTTATTTATATTAATATTAGTCTTAATCATCTAGATGCATATAGTCATGACGTATGACATCGATTTTCATTGACCAACATGGAGGATCAAGCATGTAGTCTTTATTTAGATTGTGTTGTTTTCGTTGCTTTAACGGTTGATGTTAAGAATATATTAAATTAGATATAAAAATAATCCCTTCTACCAATCTATAGAGTTTTTTATATTAAATGTTTTAAATTAAGTTTTGTTGGTGATGAGATTTGTACTGAGAAATACATAACACCATTAAAAGATTCAATATATAACTACAAAAAGACATAAACGATAAATAAACAGTTAAATTTTTAATATGGTTTAATTGAAAATGACAAATACTTACTTTTAAAATAACACAACTTTCGTAATTTTTTTAATATTAAATAATTGTTTTTTATTGTTTTAAAATTACTTCTAAAAACTTTTGTATTTGTAGTCAAATTGCAATTACTTTCTTGCCATCTTTAGATGATCAAATTATGTAACGTCACATGTGACGTTAACAGTTATATACATGTAACTATTCACCAATATAAATTCAAGTCAATGGTTAGACTAAAGGATAGATACTTTAACATTTAATCAACACTCAAGTATTACAATATTGAATTTGTATTGCTCACATAATATCATTAGGTAGATGTAGGGTTTTTCTTTCTAACCTATGCTAAAAATTGACTGGCTGTTTACCTTCTTGTGTGCCCTTGGTTTTTTGCATTGAATTTCAAATGAATAATATACTTTTCGTGGATGCAAATTCGACACCAACAAGTTGGGTTTTCGCTTTATGATTTACTTTCTAAAATAATAATTATTTGAATAACATATTTTACCATCATGAGTGGATGCTTATCATCTAATAATATAGCTGCCAAAAAAAAAAAATTAAAAAAAAGGAAATTGCCAAGTCATTACCAAGTCTAGCACTAAACGTTGAACACAAATGTGAATACTGACAATTTTGGCAATTTCCATGATAAGGAATTGTAACCCATAATAATCTATTCGATACTAGTTTTCTTCATGTCCGGTAAGATATCAAGTAGGTGGCTGATTTGAGATTTACTGGTGTATTATTTTAATAATATTATTTAATTTATTGATAATATCATTTATCTTATTAATAATATTTTGTAATATTATGTACCATGTCTATTGATCTTGAGTTGGACCATATGGATTCAAGCAAAAGATTGCACTTGTCTTAATGAAATAATATAAATTTGAGATTATTCAAATATTTGAGTTTAAGATAGTTTGGATCAAACCTAAAATAAAATTATTTTAAAATCAAATTTGAGTCTCAACTTGTTAATTTAGGGGTGCACGTAATTATGTGCAAACCATAGAATCTGACCAAAACTATTGGAAAATTACAGATTATAGATTCAATACAATTTTTTCACTGTCAACATAATTAATGTTTATGGGTTTTACATAAAAAGAGTAAAAGCCTATTTTAGAGACATTAAGTTGTACAAGGTGAATCGTGTTTGGCATCTGGACTGTCGATTCATATTTGTAGAATAACTTGATTGAAGCAGCATAATTGGGGTGAATCATTTTTAATATTTTAATATTAGAAAATAAGATAAAACCTAGAATCACATATATAGTAAAAAATTGAAAATTCACAAAACATAAAATAGAGTAAGGTTATATCTATTTATAAATTATATATCTATTTGGTAAGTTTGAATTTGAATCAAGTTTGTTGAAGTTTGAAAACTAGTTTAGATTGAACAAGCTCAAAACGAGTTTAAGTTTGAAACTTAAATATTTTCGGACTCAAATTTCAACTGGCTCTTGGTTGGCAGGAAGAGTTTCATCTTCACTGGTAGGGAAAGTCCCTTATTATCCTCCTCCTTCATTAGGATAACTGAAACTTTGTAAGAAGTCCTTGCGGTGAGCATTTCTATAGGGAAATTCTTTTTCACCTCAAGCCAATGTATTTCCACTGCGTCAGCCACCTCCACTTTACTACCACTGCCAAAAAACAACTTACGTACAATTAGTAAACTTCATTTCAAGTAGAAGTAACCAAGTTACAATTAACAAGGTAAAAAATTAGACATGGTCTCTGGTTCCTTTCAAACCTAGCTTTAATGTTGTAGGACATAAATGGTGGTGAAGACCAAGTATAAATCAGATGGGTCAGTGTTGAAATTTAAAGTTAGATTAGTAGCAAAAGGATGTCAATAGACTCCAGGTAAA
Organism: Mangifera indica; assembly: GCF_011075055.1. Classification (NCBI taxonomy): domain Eukaryota; kingdom Viridiplantae; phylum Streptophyta; class Magnoliopsida; order Sapindales; family Anacardiaceae; genus Mangifera; species Mangifera indica. The sequence continues at coordinate 17,604,392 of NC_058142.1, read as the reverse complement.
ACCAACAACAATAAGAGTGTTTGTAAATGAAGAGTATCAGTGTTTGTAACCCTGACGATAGCATATGACTGGAGAACACATCAAATAGATTTTAATGTATTTCTAAATAGAGATTTGAGTGAAGATGTGTATAAGGTTTTGTGTTTGTTACTGCTAAGCTGAAATTTCTTTTTTTTGGGTGTATTTAGACATTAACTTGGTGACTGGAATTGATTCCTCTTATATAGAAATTCTAGTTGTTGAATTGGATCTGGTTTTTGCACTTAAAATGTAAAATTTTCTTCTATAAATAATATTTACACGTTTATCTTTCTCTATTTTTTTATTTTTCCATTATTACCTCTTGCTTTGCTTCTTCACTTATTTTCGCATTATTGTCTCGTCAGTCTTCTTCTCTCTCTTTTTTTTTTGAGAAATGTCCATTTATATCTCTTTTACTTCTTTCACTTAACTTTTTTCTTTTTAATAAATACCTAATGTATCACTTCCTTATCTTTCTCCCACTCTTTTTTTTTTTTTTTAAATTTCAAGTAAATGTAAATATAAGGTTATTGAGATTATATCATAGAAAATAAAAAATTGGAAGAGTGGTGCTGAAGATTACGAAGAAGAAGAATGGTCAATGGTAAAATAATTGAAAGAGAAGAATAGTTGGTGGTGTTGCTATGGTGAAGATGATGTGAAGAGAAAAAATATGATCAATGGTTGATGATGAAGATGACAAGAAGAAAAAGAGAACGATTAGAGATGGTATTAAGGGAATAGAAAAATGATGGTCAACCATTGCTAGTAAAGAACAAAAGATGAAGATGTCATGGGGAGAAGGAATAAACGAATAAAAAAATAAGGAATTTTTTTATATAAAAAGAGAATTAATATATTATAATTATTGGAAGATAAACTAGTAAATTAAATATTATTGGAAGATAAATTGATCAATTAAGTTTCTGCTTTTTATAGAGGTATTTTGTAAGTAAATTAAATATTATTAAGAATAATTTGGTCAATTAAATTCTATTTTTTATAGAGGTATTTTGTAGGTAAATGAAATATTATTAAGTATAATTTGGTAAATTAAATTTCTATTTTAATAGATATTTTGTAATTATAATAAAATTAAAGAGATATCCATGATCAAAATTTGTATTAAATAGTAAAGGTATTTTTGTAAAGTAGATAATAGATAAAAAAAATTAAAATTTTCAAACAAAAAGGATGAGAATTATAGTTTCACTTAACCTTTTGGCTGAAAAATAATTATTTGATATAAATTTATCACCAAACTCATCTGGCTATTTGTCTTTGTCTCTAAAATCATTGAATTCTCCAATCCATCTCCTTGATTAGTATAGAATTATACAAATAATACGCTGTCGATTAATTTCAAACTCATTCTCTCATACTTAAACACTTTGATTAGTCCTTTGACACTCTAGTTCCCTTGTCGAGGTTTGAGGGATTTTATAATAATAAATCAATCTTGTGACAATTCTAGGGTTTGTTTTGTACGAGTGGTTTGCTTCACCTTGGAAGTTTGAGGTATGATCCTAGTTGAAAAATGATTGAATCTAGGGTTCAAGAAACTCAAGAAAAACTGAGAAATAGAAGGAGAGTAGAGAGAATTCTACTACCAACTTCTTCTCAACTTTCACCGTATTGCATACTTTGTCAAAAGACCATCTCTATTCACAACTCAAGTCATATCAACACTAAGTTGAAGCATGTGATGGGAAAATTGGGATTGGGAGCAACTACCTATGCTATCTGGAGAGAAAGAAACAATAGAATTTTTTCAAGAGGCATGCAAACCAAGGAAGAGAATATAACAAGATTAGTGAGGGACAAAGGTGTTCAGCTTACAAATGTGCAACCCTCATGGAGTAATGAAAGAAGAGCCAGGAAATGGGACCTGCCAATTTGCATTTTTTTCTAACATGTGTTCTATTTTGCAGGTGTTATGCTTGGAGCCTTGCTGGCTGCCAAGAGCCTTGTTGTTGAGCATGATGCTGAATTGGGTGATGGCCATCTCAGGTTCAGAGACATATATGGCTCATGATATGTATCTTCCTACTTTGTACATGTCAAAACATGCATGTTTATAACCCTACCTCCTCACTTAAATCACCTGTGGTTGGTATTTTTGGAGTCCCACTTTTAGGCTTGCTTTAAATGTGAATTGAATGCTAAGGTTGTGCACTTACAAAACAACTTCAAAGATGTTCAAATATGAGTCATAATTAAATTTATATATCTTAAGCAAATCAATCTATGGGGCTGAAAAAAAAAAATTAGGGGACAACATATAACATTTAAAGAATAATAGAACCTGAAAGTAATTAGAAAGTTACATGTATGGGACTAAAGGGTTTTTAAAAAAAAAAAAATTGGGGTGGCCAGAGAACAAAAACTGAATTTGTAGGGAGTTAATAAAAATTTCCATGCAAATTTTAAAATTTTACCACCAGCTTTGCCCTCCCAAACATGCATGCACGCATTTTGAATACTGAAAAGTTTTCCAAGCGTACTACTGAGATAACAAATTTCTAACATTTAGAGGATGTTTAGCATATACTAAAATCGCTGCTACATGTTATTTGAATAACCTATAACATTAAAATGATTGTAAAAATACTCACAAATGTTATAATCAATATCGCACCACTTTGCCGTACTCATATGAAGTTGCACTAAATGTAAAATTTCTTCCACTCACACACACACACACACACAACAAAAGACAGATTGCTCAAATGGCTTAGCACATAAGTCAACACACACAAACGTGCCAACCGGCACTCATAAACAAAATAGAAACAAGAAAAACTACAACCTGACTCTTCCTCAGAGGAAGGAATTTATGATGCCTTGCGCGAGGAATACGGTAGTGCACGAATTTCTCTGATATAATTCTTCAATTTATGGTCAACACCTACCTTGCCATACTCATATGAGGTTGCACTGGTTGGGGTAAATGTTATCTCATTTCCCACTTTAACATAGCTTCCGAGTGGAATCCCAGTGATGAAGTCCTTCACATTTTCAATGCGCAAGAGATGTAGCTTCCTCTCTAATATGTGCTTATTGAATTCAGTTTGGAAGGCTATGTCTCCGACCTTAGGGCTCCCAAACACAAAGGCTGTGACCAAGAATTCCTTATTCTTTGGATTAGGGTTAGGCTTATTATATTTATTGGACACTATATCAGCTGCGTTCAATGTAGCAAGACCTGCGCCTAGACTGTATCCTGTTATTGTTACACTGACTTCCTCATCTTGGTATAAATTTATCAAATGCTGAACTTCATCAATAACCTATATAAATAGAAAATATAAATGATTACTTATGAACCCTACAATAATAAACTATATAGGTCTAATGTAATCGTAATCATAGATATAATAAAAAGAGTTGATGTAACACCTCAAACAAATCCCATTTCAATAAACATAAGAGCTATATTAGATATGTATAAATATTTCATATGCTTTGGGAAGGACAAGACTGGACCTCTAAGCTTCCAAACTTCTAAGAAAAATTTTGGTTTACAAAACCTAAAAACAAAACTATTATCTGAAGTGGATAATAGTAATATATTGACAGTCGACTAAACTACCTCTAAGTAGCAAATTTTTATTGACAAAACATGAGATAAATGTTGAGTTTGTATAAGTACTTGAGCATTATCAATTAAACAGTTGGAAATCATAAGAAAGATTTTAGGTATTTTTATGTGCAATAATAGTTGACCCGATAGGGATATTCACCGTGAGGATGTTGGATATATAAAAGAAGAGATACTAGGCATGTAGGGGCATACCACTTAATCAACTTTTGAACGGAGCTCCTAAACTAAGATTGCAACAAACTGTGTTCAAAGGGGATAATATCATAACAAATGGCTAGGTATCAGACTATAATATTACAATTTACCTCAACTCGAGCACTACTTTTACCGTCTTTTAAGTCTGTGTAGATGGAGTAAAATCCACTGTGCACCTTAGCTTTAGTGACAGTCGGATATATGACTTGAGCAGGGGTTAGCCAGAAATTAATATTCTTTTTCCACTCCGCGGTATTGTAAGTTCCTCTCCAGCAAACCAAAATGTCTCTCCTGCCTAGCAATCTCATTCCTTCATCTGTAGCCACAGCCACATAACCAATCCAAGCACGTTTGTTTCGACTTGACAATTTAAACGGGAAGGAAGCACTAACCCATGCATAGACATACTTTTTCACTTCGTATATTTGGCATTTCATTGCTTTGCCTTTGTCTGGGCCAACTCTAGAAAAAAATTCTTTTTCTTCATACATGGGACTTTCACTCCTAGGTGAATTTACATCTGTAATTATGCAGTCATAAATGGCATCAAGTCTTTCACCATATCCTGTCAGAATCTTGCTAAGGTCAACATTGAGAGGATCCAAGAGACTATCCCATTGATGCTCCCCACTCAGCTCCTTCCAATCCTTCTTTATTGGACAAATGAGGATTTTGTTGACAACAAGTCCTTTCATCATATATTCACTATCAGTCTGTGCCATTGAGATTTCCACGTCCCCAAACATATGATCACAAGGGGTTATAAAATCACCAACTAGGATCTCTGTCCATTTGTTTTCATTGATGGAACTCAAATTTTGTGAGCATTCAACTGGCTCTTGGTTGGGTAGTAGGAGTTTCAGCTTCACTGGTTTGTCAAGTCCCTCATTATCATTCTTCTTCTTTAATATAAATAAAACCCTGTAAGAAGTCCTTGGGGTGAGCATACATATAGGGAAATTCTTTTTCACCTCAAGCTTATGTACTTTTACCGCCTCAACCACTTCAACAGCACTGCCAAAAGACAACTTAAATACAATTAGTCAATAATGTTGAATTTGATCCAAGCAAAGCCAAGCCAGCTTGAGCTTGCAGAGCCAAGCCCACCTAAGCTTGGATCAAAAGCATAATACCCTATTCAAATTTAAACTCATTCAAACTAGTAAATAGTGTTATTAGGGGTCATAGATGGTGTAAAAAGTATTGTCCAATAGTCAATATAGTTACACCAATGTGATAAATAATATTACCAAATAGATAAATGAGTCAACTTCAAGTAAAGCTATTGAATTCGAGCTTCAGTTTGAAATAAACTCATTCAAACTAAGCCATAAACTCCTTTTGGCATCAGGAAATTAAGGCACAACGAACAAAATTTAATTATATATTACATACTCAGTGTCTCCCTCCGAAGTCCAGATCCAAGAATTTTGATCATTTTCCAAAGCAATTGATAGACCCCTTTGTTGATCGTTTTCAAAAGCAACTGATAGACCCCTCGCATACAACTCGAATGCATTTGCACCAGAATTCTTCTCAATGAAAAACTTCTGCAATATTGATTTATTATTGAAGTTGATTGCTAGTACAAAAAGTAACTCTAAAAATGATATAGAGGACATACCTCTTTCTTTTCTTTCAGGAAAACTCCAGCGTGAAGGCGATCGACAATATCTGTAGAGTCAGCATGGCTAAGAATGACCTCCAAGTTGTCTGGAACCTTATATGAACTCATCTCGTTATCAGTTTTCTATTACCAGCGCTGCAAGTGCAAATCTAGAATTTGTAGGAAGAGATTGCTAAAAATTCTGTTTGTGTTCACAAAAGCTGATAGGATAGATCCCCATCAGTTTCCCTAATCTTTTTCAAGATATTAAAACCAATTTCCTTAAACAAAATTGAAGCTACTGTTATCATATAATCATATTTTTTAATATAAAATAGTAATAAAATAAAGCTAAGATATCGTGGTAGGTAAACGTAGCTCTCCATGCATGCAAGTTGGTCAAACTTTTGATTAGTTAGTCATTCTTTATATTAATATTTATATGACTTGAGCATGGGTTTGGAAGAAATTAGTATTCTTTTCCCACTCTGCGGTATTGTAAGTGGATTTTTGCATTGTATTTCAAATGGTTTAATATACTTTTCTTCGATGCAAATTTGAAACCAACAAGTTGGGTTTTTGCTTTATGATTTTACTTTTTAAAATAATAATTATTCGAATAACATATTTTACCATTATGAGTGGATGCTTATCATCTAATAATGTAGCTGCCAAAAAAAAAAATTAAAAAAAAGGAAATTGGCAAGGTCATTAACAACTCTTAACAGAAATCGTTGAACACAAATGTGAATTTTGACAATTTCAATGATAAGGAAATGTAGCCAATTATTATCTATTCAATACTAGTTTTCTTCATGTCGGGTAAAATGTCATCGTCAAATATAAAGTCAAGCTAGTCTTTCTTTAGATTAATTTTTTCAATTGTTCTAGATTGTTCATAAGAATATATTAATCGAGTTCTTGATTGACCCGGTGATGGGTGTTGATACAACCCTAGGTTAATTAAAAAAGTCTAACCAATAGACATAATCTACAAAATTGTGAGTTATGTTACGGCCTGTTAGTAAAACAAGTCATGTTGAAGTTTGAGAGGATAATTTGTGAGTTAATCTAATACGATTTGCAAAAATAAAAAATTATAAAATATGAAAATATGTATAAATTTAATTTTTGACAAGTTGACGGACACAATTTTGCTTATCTTGACCTAACATGGCTTATGAGCCTAATGGGTTGTGTCAAATAGGGCACGATATAGCTTGACCTGACCTGAGAATATGTTTAGTATTTTATATCAAATGTTCTAAACTAATTGCTATTGGTGATAAGATTTCCACTAATGAGAAATACAATACATAGTTGGAGGATTTTGTTCAAGAATATGGAGAAACACAAAAGATAAATAGACGAAGGTTTTTAATATGATTTGGTTGGAGATACCAAAAGTCTACTTTTATAGTTTTTAACATTGAATGATTTTTAATCAAAGACAAAATTACACCTAATCATATAACATATCATTTATTTATCTAATTATATATTAAAAAATGTTTGATTTCATGCATGCACTGATAATTTGATTATTGTGATATGAAGTCTTGAAGAAACACCGCATTGAGATAACATATTTTAACATTTAATATTTTAACATAAATTATAAAAGGATATCATGTATTAACATTAGTAGAGGATGTTTACCATCTAAAAAAATTGCTGCCAAAAAAACAAAATAGGAAATTACCAAGTCATTTTGAAGCTCTAATTTAAGTTTTGATTGAAAGAGTTGATTTGAAGCTAAAGTTTTAGTTTAGTAATTTGACTAAAGTTTAGTTTGTTCATTCCTTCAATAATACTTTATCTTGTCGATAATATTATTTATTTTATAAATAATATTTCTATGATATCATGTATTGAATATTATAAATTCAAACCAATGATTGGGCTTACTTTTATGAAATAATATGAATATGAATCAATTTAAATATTTAAATGTAAATTTATTCAGATTAAATTCAAAATAAATTTGTTTTAAAATGAGTTCAAACCTTAACTCACTAATCTCCATAGGACTCTTTTAAATTCATATCCATCATAAGTTATATCTTGCTCAAAATCAGCGCAAATCAAATTCTGCCCTCGAATGGTTTGATAAGATGAATGCATATGTTTTGAACGACCCTTCTGAATTTGATAAACATGCATGTCTTAGAAGCCATGAGCCAATAGAGATGGGCTTCGTTCATTATTCCCAAAGGTCCAATATGAGCAACAAGGAGAAATGGGCTCTATGGGCTCCATTCTAAAAATCTGTAAAATGCCCAAAAGAGAAAATTTTGCAGGGACTTGCTAGAGAGGGGAATATCATAAATTCTCAAAAATGTGTATGGAGCAAATAACCAAATTAAATCAAAGGCTTGACCCTCGTTTCATTCAAATGCAAATTAAAGGAGTGGATACGCTAAACAAGCATAAACACTTCTTGGTTAGAATTCAATTTAAATGAAAAATTGATTGCTTTGAGTTTGATTCGAATTCATTGAGTTAAACTTAAAAGTAACTCAAGTTTGGTTTAGTTCTTAGGTTTGAAGTTTGAAACTTGGCTTGAATTCATAATTTAGATTCGTGGTTTTAATCTATAACTCGAGTTTGCAATTTACTAACAAAATTATATCGTTTTGATAATTTTTTGACATGATTTGAATATAGATATGAATCAAGCTGGAAACCGAATTTGAGATAGTTGAGCCAAACTCTCTCTAGCTTGGGTTTGACTTAGTTTCATCAATGAGTCAATCCTCCCTATTCGAGTTTGACTTAAATAAATTTAAACTAATTTGAACCGAATTGAACTTGCTTTTATGATCAAATCAACCTGGTTCAAGTCCAAAACAATACTAAGGTTAAATTCGATTTAAACTAAACCCAAATATAGTTTAGTTTGAGATCAATTCAATTCAAAAAAGTCAGTTTAAAATCAATTTAAGATCAACGAGTTAAAATTTCAATTTGGTTTGAAAATAATATACTTTAAATTTAATCTGAATTGACTCAAATTTGATTTATTTAATTTGAACTCAAATAACTTGAATAAAACAAAACTATATGTTATTATCTTAATCTTGTAGTATTTTTGTTGTGTTTTTATTAGACATGTTAAAACACCCCATTACCTATATGATAACGGTAAATACATTTTAATTGAATGATAATACACTACACGTGCAAACACGAAATCAAAAATATATTTTAAAGATTTAAAATAATGTTTATTTATATCTAATTTCTATATGAATGTTAATAATATTATCATGTCTTTCTCTTTTGGTAACGAATACAATGAACATATATTTATTGTGTGATAAATAAAATTGAAATTACATTTAATCTGGACCAAGCTTGAATGAGGGCCACTCTAGATTTACAAGTTAAATTCAAGGGCACATGACTATTTCCCACCCAAGGCTTGGTGCAAACTCAATTTTTTATTTTTTAACTATAAAAGATCTAAATACCTATTAGTCTCTCAAATTTCATTATTACTATTAGGGATAAATTTGTCATTTAATAAAAATATTTAAAAAAACTAAAAATTGATCATATTTTCACCCTCCCATATTTAAAAACTAACAAATTCCCCTTACCTAAAATTTGAAAAACTTCATCTCCTCGCAAAGGTTTTTCTAGATATTGCTAGTGGATGGGTTCTCCCTCCTTTCTGGCATCTCTCTCAACGGTGTTTCATTTTCAACTATCATTGGTTGATAAAACTGATTGATAAAGATGAATCGATCATCTCCATATGAAGATGTGAGACAAAGATGAATCGTCTTTGTTTGAGAAGAAGATGACATGTTGTCGTTGTCTGAGAGATGACGATAATGTATCATTTTTATCTTTGATGAAGATGAATTATCATTTTTATTGGAAGACGAAGGAACACCTTCGTCTCCAACTCTTATCAATTGAGGTTTGTCAGGAACAAAAAAGGAGGTTGACAGAGAAGTTAAGAGAGAGGCAAAAAGCGATCGTTGTCATTATCTCCGGCCATCGACAATATCCTAGAAAAACCCTAGAGAGAAAAGTTGATTTTTCAACCTTAGGTGGGGTGAAATTTGTTAGTTTTAAACCTAGGGGGTGAAAATGTAATAAATTTTTATTTTTAAATACTTTTATAAATAATAATTTTACCCCTAATAGTAATAGTAAAATTTAATAAATATGTGGGTATTTAGATTTTTGATAATTGACGGATGAGAAATTGAATTTGCACTAAATTTTGGGTGGGAAATAGTCATTTGGCCTAAATTCAATTAAAAAATATTTTACCTTTGATCTTGATTCAAATTATCAGGGTAATTTAGACACATTCATAGGTCATATTAGATCAAATTTGTCGTGGGCCACCATGATGTTGCAAGGCACATTAAAACAACAAGGCTAAAGACACAATCCAAAACCCTCTTCTCCGTGGGCCTTTAGCGAGCCTATCTCCGCATTTTGTTGAACTATTGGTCGACTCACCGTGTTATGTAATTTATTATTTATAAATCATTTTTCAAAATTTATTTTTTTAAAATATTTTCGTGGGCCTTGCTAGGACGTCCTATAGGCCTTATCCTGAAGCCTTAGGCCCGACCCTTACAGCCTACAAAACCCCAAAATTCAAACCAATGCAACTGTGACAGGTAGGTAAGGCAATCAAACACCTTAGCCACGCACAAACATGAAACAGAGGCACTTTCTAAAATCTAAAATCAAAAACCAAAACCATAAGGCGCTTCTCTCTCTGTAATTCTAGATTATTCTCTGAAAATTCAAACCAATTCAACTCCCTCTGTCACTCCCGATCTCTCACTCAACTGCAAGGTAGAAGCTTTACGCGACGTCGTTTTCCCGGCCTAAATCTAGGGTTTTTACTTCAGAACTCAGTTCAACACGATTCGATCTTCGGAGGATGGCAAGTGGGGTAAATTTTGTTGAAAAGGGGGCTGGTTTGGTTAATATTCGAAGAGGGTGGCGGTGTCTGGGATAGTAATTAGGTCTTTTTTTTTAAGCAAGTAGTGTAATATAGTGAACTTACCTTAGGTGTAGAGTTTATATTATTGGTTTCCTTGTTATCTTCTCATGCTTTTCTTAAAAGGAAAGAATTAGAAAATAGTAAATTTTCCATGCTGTAGTCTGTAGATTGTTAAACTCCATCGTTAGATTGCAGAATATGCGGAAACAAAATGAAGAGAACAAAAACTCATTGTTGAATTGGTTAATTAGCCTTCTGCCCTTGCTGAAGCTTGTGTATAGATGCAAGCTGTGTTAAATGAATCTGGTCTTAATTAAAGCTGAATTGTCGGATTCTGTTATTTTTAATTTGTAACTGAGTGTGAGCTAGTGAGCTTACCTTAGGTGGTAGAGTTTGTATAATTGCTTTCCTTGTTATCTTCTCATGCTTTTCTTAGAAGGAAAGAACGAGAAAATAATAAATTTTCCACAGTATAGGTTGTTAAACTCCATCTTTAGGTAGCAGAATATGTGGAAACAAAATGAAGAAAACAATGATTCATTGTTGAATTGGTTAATTGGCTTGCTGCCCTTGTTGAAACTTGTGTTATAGATGCATATTGCTGTGTTCTATGAATCCTGTCTCAATTTAAGCTAAATTGTCTGATTCTGTTATTTTTATTTTGTAACTTGAGTATAAGATAGTGAACTTACCATAGGTGGTAGAGTTTATATTATTCGTTTCCTTGTTATCTTCTCACGCTTTCCTTAAAAGGAAAGAATGGAGAAAATAATAAATTTTCCACGGTGTAGGTTTTTAAACTCCATCTTTAGGCTGCAGAATATTCGGAAACAAAATGAAGAAAACAATAACTCAATGTGGAATTGGTTAGTTAGCTTACTGTCCTTGCCGAAGGTTATGTTATAGATGCATGCTGTTGTGTTAATTTAGTATTTCTTTCTTTTTTTTTTTCAGCTATCGAGATCTTTTTGGTATATCTAAATCTTCTACTTTATAATATCATACAAGGACGGACAAGGAATTTTCAATATTTGATAGGCTCCTCCTTTTACAGAGCTAATGTAAGTCTTCTTAAGTATTTTGCTGTGATTATTATTATTTTTTTGATGAGTAATTAATTAGAGGGTTTTACAAGCGTGATAGGGGCTTGAACCTAAGACTTCTCCCTAGAAGTTCTAATTTTACTGTCATTATTATAGCTTAAAGAAACAAGATATTGACTTTTGAATTTTTGGAAGTAGTTATAGAATGAGTTTTATGTGACAAAATCATTTAACAGGCACAGCTTTGAATTCTATTGATGTTAATACCATCTGCAATGCTGTTGTTGGTTTAAACTCCATGATCATTATTGTTCTGTAACCTATACCTTGCTCAGTATTTAAATGCCTTTTCTCACATAATGTGATTGGACCATTGCTTTCTGACTATTATGTAGATAATAAGATTTGTGGGTTTCCATTAGTTAATAATGTTTACTCACAAATTTTATCTTATTGCCATGATGGTCAAATAAAAAAGAAAAGCGTGGTCTGATCTGAATATTATCAGTCGTACATTATGAAGATATTAATATGTGCATATTTTTCTCTAAAGATTTGGATGTAATTTTACAGATGCTCTAGATTGTTTAACTTTGATGCAGTAAACTAAGCAGTTGATCTTTCATTAATTATTGTTTGTACATTTTGAGAAATGTTCCTTAGTTATCACATAAATCCGTGTTTTATTCCTGTTTCTTCAAACAACTGTTTTTTTGGTTGTCTAATGCATAATTGGTTTTGTTCATTTTGAGCAGACTCAATTCATTTTGTTAAAGTACCCATCGCACTTAGATTGTCCAGCCATCTTTTGCTTGTTGTGGTGAGGATATATTCTAGAAAGTTGCTTGTTGTGGTGAGGATATATTCTAGAAAGTTGCTTGTTGTGGTGAGGATATATTCTAGAAAGTTGAATTACCATTTCGATGATTTTAGTGAGGCTTTGCCTAAGATAAATAAGCAAGCTTTTTGCTCAACTGCAGTTGATTTGCCGGCGGAAGAATCAACTGCGCCATATTACTCTATCACAGAAAGTAAACTAACCGTACAGAGTTTAAACTCATATGAATCCTTTGCGGGCAGCTGGATATTAGAGAACTTCGGAGTCTATCCTTGATGATGATGATTTGTTGTAAACTATTCTAGGTATCAATTTGGTTCTTTGTTGATAAGAGTGCATGATATTTCTGGTGTAGTGTGGTCGTTAGATGAGCCAATATATTGAATGCTGTATCCTAACAGAGTTGTGGAATTTTATGGTCATGTAAATTATGCTTCTAAAATTATATTTATGACTGAAATGAATTTTTTGTTGTTTCAGTTGGAAGAAAGTCTTCAATTTTTAAATTGGAGCCCACTCCACCTGCCTCTGAGATAGCCTCCAGAAAAAGAACACGTACTGTACCTTAAATTAGTGCTTTGAAGAGAAAGGTGGTGATGGATTTCACCATGGTCTTGCATGGCGAGTACGTTCTTGTTTCCTTATTTTTGCCTACTTTACTTACTAGATCTTAGTTCCTGACAATTATCTTCAGTTAATATTTTATCAAAGTTAATTTATTCATACTTCTTTCTTAAGTTTCCTAGAAATTTGGTGTCTGAATTCAGCATTCTTGATTGAGAAACAAAATTTTCTTTTTTAATTTTTTAACTGGCTTAACAATGCCCTTGCAGATTTGGTGAACTTGACTCATTGCTTTTTCTTTTTGATGAGAAAGTTTTAAATGTTATTGAAGAAAAAGGAAAAATGAGTACCTCTGTAGAATAGATATCCACAAAAGAAGAAAGATATCAATTAGGTGGTTTATAGGAGCTGCGAAAAGAAGTGATTAGGATGTCTTTACCTTGTATCCTAAGTACATTTCAGAATGCTTTCAATTCGAAATGTTAAAAAGTATCACTTGTGCTAACCTCAACTCTTTTAAAACTTCTGACGTGTTTATCTGCATTGATAAAATCTAACAGTCAACGTTAACATGATCAAGGGGGTAAATGATGATTATGTGAGAGGAGATGGATGGCTATGATTTGTAATATCTCTAAGGTCTTTTTGATAGTTTTTTAACCCTGATAAGCCTTGTTTTTGGTTGTTTTCTAAGACTTTTAACAAATCTCATATCTGCAGAACATGACAGAGATTTAGGTATATATGAACATTTTACATCGCCAAGGAATATGATAACATAAAATTGATTAATTACTTATTTTTCAGGTGAAAACCTCTTATAGAATTTTCTTTTTTATCTGCATGTAACCAGTTGCTTGTATGTACTAATCTTTTTTAAGTGTAGGTGTTAGGAAATTAAATTAGATACCAAGAAAATCTCACATTTCATCCTCTCATGCTTACACAACACAGCAGATTTTCTTCCACACACACAATACATGGCAGATTTTCTTCCACTCACAGACACACAAGGCAGATTGCTCAAATGGTTTTGAGCATAAGTCAACACTCAAAAACGTGCCAACCAGCACCCATAAACAAACTAGAAGCAAGAAAACACTCAACCCAACTCTTCCTCAGGGGGAGGAATATATGACGCCTTGCTGGAGGAATATGTTAACGCACAAATTTCTTTAATATAATTCTTCAAATTATGTTCCATTCTTTTCTTGCCATACTCATCTAAGCTTGCACTGGTTCGGGTAAATGTTCTCTCATTTCCCACTTTACCATAACTTTCGGGTGGAATCATAATGATTAAGTCATTGACATTTTCAATGTGCAAGAGACGTAACTTCCTTTCTAGTATACGCTTATTAAATTCAGTTTGGAAGGCTATATCTCCAACCTTAGGGCTCCCAAACACAAAGGATGTGAGCAAAAATTCCGTTTTCTTTGGGTTAGGTTTTGGCTTATTATATCCGTTGGACACTATATTAGTTGTGTTCAATGTAGCAAGACCTGCATCTAGACTATATCCTGTTATTGTTATACTGATTTCCTTGTCTTGGTATATATTTACCAACTTCATAACTTCTTCAACAACCTACATAAATGGAAAATTAAAAAAATTACTACTTATGAACCCTAGAGTTGACAATTTTTAACACGACTTAATAACTCAACATGACATGAAAAAATCAGTTAGGGTTGAAATCTTTTAACATGAAATTTATTTTGAGTTTTCCAAGTTTACTAGATACGACTTGAAGTAAATTGAGTCGGATAAGGGTTGATATGCTAGTAACTTGACACAATTTGAATTGACACAAATTTGAGAGATGTTTACTATCGTATAATTTGTCTTAGAGACAGATTAAAAAAATGTTAGAAAGACAAGTATCGACAATAGTTGAGTGTTTAGATATTGTATATAGTTTTATTTCATATGGTTGTAATTACTTCGATTGTTATTGAGTTTTGAATAAAAGGGGCTGAATTACATTTTCCACCCAATGATTGGCTTTAAAGCACCTTTTCATTCTTAGTTGACATAAATAATACTTTTCTATTTAAAATCAAGCATAACAAACATTTTCCCCCCTCAAATTTAACTAAGTTAATGAAATAACAATATTAGAAAGTAAAATTACCATTTTATCTCAACAATTTCATTTTTGAAAATTATAATATAACTCTAAATTAACTAAAATTAGAAAAAATATTTTAAAAATCCAAATTATATAAGAATCCTCTTATATTTTTTTCCTTCCACAAGTTTGTAAAATGCCTAAAAGAGAAAATTTTGCAGGGATTTGCTAGAGTGGTGAATATCATAAACAATATAATAGTGTAAGGTTACTCTAAAAAATGTGTATTGAGCAAACAACCAAATTAAATCAAAGGCTTGACCCATGTTTCGTTCAACATGCAAAGATGAGGGGTGGTTACGAACCGAACAAGTATGAACACCTTTTGGTTCGAATTCAATTTAAATGAAAAATTGATTGTCTTGAGTTTGATTCGAATTTGTCAAGTTAAACTTAAAACTAGCTTAAATTCGGTTTAGTTCTTAGGTTCAACGTTCGAAGCTTGGCTTGAATTTGTAATTTAGATTTGTGGTTTTAATCCATAACTTGAGTTTGCGGTTTATTAATAAAATTACGATATTTTGATAATTGTTCGATATAATTTGAATATAGTTATAAATTAAGTTCGAACTGAACTAAGATAGATTAAGCCAAACTCTAGCTGTAGTTTGACTTAGTTTCATCAATGAGTCAATCCTCCCTGTTCGAGTTCGATTTAAATGAAATTGAACCAAATTAAACAAAATCGAACTTGCTTTCAAGACCAAATTAACTTGGGTCAAGTCCAAAACAATACTAAGGTTAAATTCAATCCAAACTAAGCTCAAATATGATTTAGTTTGAGATCAATTCAATTAATAAAAGTTAGTTCAAGATCAATTTGAGATTGACGAGCTAAAATTTCAATTCTATTTGTAAATAATATATTTTAGATTTGATCTAAATTGACTAAAATTTGATTCATTTAATTCGAAATTAAATTTGAATTTAAACAGCTCGAATGAAACAAAACCATATGTTAATATCTTAATCTTCTTGTATTTTTGTTGTGTTTATTAGATATGTTAAAACAACCCATTATCTATGTGATATCATTAAACACATTATAATTGAATGATATCACATTACATGTGCAAACACGAAATCAGAAATATATTTTAAATATTTAAAATAATGTTTATTTATACATAATTTCCATATGAATGTTAATAATATTAACATGTGTTTCTTTTTTGGTAACGAATACAACGAACATATCTTATTTATTGTGTTTTAAATAAAACTGAAGTTAGATTTCATTCGACCAAGCTTGAATAAGGGCTACTCTAGATTTACAAGTTAAATTCAAGGCCAAATGACTATTTCCCATCTAAGGTTTGGTGTAAACCTAATTTTTCACTTGTTAACTATCGAAAATATAAATATCTATTCGTGTGTTAAATTTCACTGTTACTATCAGGGATAAAATTGTTATTTAAAAAAATATTTTAAAAAACTAAAAATTTATCATATTTTCACCCGCCCATATTTAAAAAACTAACAAATTATCTTCACCTAAAGTTTGAAAAACTTCATCTACCCCCTAGGGTTTTTCCAGACATTGCCAGGGACTGGGTTCTCCCTCCTTCTCAACTTCTCTTTTTGCGACGCTTCATTTTTGACTATCATTGGTAGGCAAAATTGACTGATGAAGATGAATTGGTTGTCTCTTAACGAAGACACAAGACGAAGACGAAGATGAATGGTTATTTTTGTTTGGAGACGAAGGCTCTCATCTGTCGAGGTTGGTTGGGAATAGAAGAGGGTTGATGGAAAAGCCAAGAGGGAGACAAAACGCCATCGTTGCTGTCTTCTCTGACCATTGACAACATCTTGGAAAAACTCTAGAGGGAAAAGTTGATTTTTCAAACCTTTAGGAGGGGAGTGGGGAATTTGTTAGTTTTAAACCTGAGAGTTAAAAATATGATAAATTTTTATTTTTTAATATTTTTATAAATGACAATTTTTTCCCTGATAGTAATAATGAAATTTAACAAATAGGTGAGTATTTAGATTTTCGATAGTTAGTGGGTGAGAAGTTGGATTTACACTAAACCTTAGGTGGGAAATAGTCATTTGACCTAAATTCAATTTGAAAATATTTTAATTTTGATCTTGATTCAAATTATTGAGATATTTAGACATATTTGTAGGTCATATTAGATCAAATTTGTCGTGGCCCACCATGTCGTGCCAAGGCACATTAGAATAACAAGGCTCATTAGAATAACAAGGCTTGAGACACAATCCAAAACCCTCTAAATTATATCTTCATAGGCCTTTAGGAGGGATATTAATTAAAATAACAATTTTTTCTGTCTTTTATACATATATAATCACCTTTTTTGTATTATGCAAATATAACTACTTTTTAAGTTGATTTTATCTTTAAAAGAAAAAGATTACTAAATTTGGGGTTGGATAGCCCATCTGTCACGCATCCGACTGATCAATTTTTAAAAATAAATTGATTGGCCAACCAATATTTTAAACATAAATTGGTTGGTTGGGTGCTTGGCTGGCCGACCGATCTTTCTTTTACATTTTCATCTCATTTCATCTTATATTTCACTTTTAATTGGGTGAGTAAGTGAGTTTTATATTTTGATTGAATGAGTTTATGTTTAGTTGAGTGAGTCTTGATTGGATGAGTGTAAAACCTAAAAAATATTTTAGATATTTTATATTTTAGGCTATATATAATAGGAAAAAATGTGACTATATATGTATACAAGAGAAAAAAAATATGCTATTTTAATCAATATCCCCCTTTAGCAAGCTTATCTCCGCATTTTATTGAACTATTGATCGGCTCATTGTGCTATGTAATTTATTATTTATAAATCATTTTTCAAAATTTATTTTTTTTTCATTTTTTTGTAGGCCTTGCTAGGATGTCCCATAGGCCTTATCCTGAAGCCTTAGGCCCGACCGGTACAGCCTACATAACCCCAAAATTCAAACCAATGAAACTGTGACAAGTAAGGCAATCAAACCTTAGCTACACAAAAACATGAAACAGAAGCACTTTCTAAAATCTGAAAACGAAAACCAAAATCATAAGGCGCTTCTGTCTCTGTAATTCTAGATTATTCTCTGAAAATTCAAACCAATTCGACTCCCTTTGTCACTCCCGATCTCTCACTCAGCTGCAAGGTAGAAGCTTTACGCAATGTCGTTTTCCTGGCCTAAATCTAGGGTTTTTACTTCAGAACTTAGTTCAACATGATTCGATCTTTAGAGGATGGCAAGTCGGGTAAATTTTGTTGAAAAGGGGGCCAGTTTGGTTAATTGCGCAGATATTTGAAGAGGGCGGTGGTGTGTGGGATAGCAATTAGGGTTTTGTCTTTCTAGCAAGTATGGGAGTTTGTCGATTTTGGGTTTGGTAACTAGGGTTTTTGGAGGGTATTATTTGGGCGAATTGTGTTGTTTTTTAAGTTAGGGTTGTGGGCTTATTGGTAATTTGGTGAGTTTTGTTCGGTTTAATTTGAATTCGTGTTTTGAATAATTTAGGGTTTTTTGGGAGTTCAATTTCTGTGTGAATTTCAAGTGTTTACTTTGGTTTTCTTAAGCTGAAGTGATCCAGTGTTTGTATCTGGAAGTCCACAATTTGGGTTTATAATTTATAATAGAAAGTCGTTCTTTGGTGTATGATAAGTAGGGTATTTTTGAGTTTGGGTTGAGAAATGTTTTATTCAGTTTATTTTGGCAAAGAAAGGGCCTTTAAGGACTATATGGATAGCTGTTCATAAAGAGAAGATGTTTAGAAAGAACCAGGTGGCCGATACAGATATCAGAGCCTCAGTAGGTTAGTATTACAATTTATTGCTTTTAGTGATTTCAGAGCCTTATTTTGGACCCTAACGTGATGAAATTTTGTTATTTTGTTAATTGAATCCTGTCTCAATTAAAGCTAATTGTTGGATTCTGTTATTTTTTATGTTGTAACTGAGTGTAAGATAGTGAACTTACCTTAGGTGTAGTGTTTATATTATTGGTTTCCTTGTTATCTTCTCATGCTTTTCTTAAAAGGAAAGAATTAGAAAATGGTAAATTTTCCATGCTGTAGTCTGTAGATTGTTAAACTCCATCTTTAGGTTGCAGAATATGCGGAAACAAAATGAAGAGAACAAAAACTCATTGTTGAATGGGTTAATTAGCCTTCTGCCCTTGCTGAAGGTTGTGCTATAGATGCATAATGCTGTGTTAAATGAATCTGGTCTCAATTAAAGCTAAATTGTCGGATTCTGTTATTTTTATTTAGTAACTGAGTGTAAGCTAGTGAGCTTACCTTAGGTGGTAGAGTTTGTATTATTGCTTTCCTTGTTATCTTCTCGGGCTTTTCTTAGAAGGAAAGAACGGGAAAATAATAAATTTTCCGCTTTGTAGGTTGTTAAATTTAGGTAGCAGAATATGTGGAACCATAATGAAGGAAACAGTGACTCATTGTTGAATTGGTTGATTAGCTTGCTGCCCTTGCTGAAGCTAGTGTTATCGATGCATGTTGCTGTGTTCTATGAATCCTGTCTTAATTAAAGGTAAATTGTTGGATTCTGTTATTTTTATTTTGTAACTGAGTATGAGATAGTGAACTTACCATAGGTGGTAGAGTTTATATTATTTGTTTCCTTGTTATCTTCTCATGCTTTTCTTAAAAGGGAAGAATGGAGAAAATAATAAATGTTCTACGGTGTAGGTTTTTAAACTCCATCTTTTGGCTGCAGAATATTCGGAAACAAAATAAAGAAAACAATTACTCAATGTGGAATTGGTTAATTAGCTTGCTGTCCTTGCTGAAGTTTATGTTATAAATGCATATTGTTGTGTTAATTTAGTATTTCTTTGAATTTTCTTTTCAGCTATTGAGATGTTTTTGGTATATCTAAATCTTCTACTTTATAATATCATACAAAGAGAGAGAAGGAATTTTCGATATTTGATAGGCTCCCCTTATGCAGAGCTAATGTAAGTCTTCTTAAGTATTTTACTGTCATTATTATTATTTTTTTGATAAGTAATTAATCAGAGAGTTTTACAAATATGATAGAGGCTTGAACCCAGGATTTCTCTCTAGAAGTTTTAATTTTACTGTCATTATTATAGGTTAAAGAAACAAGATATTAACTTTTGAATTTTTAGTAGTAGTTAAAGAACGAGTTTTATGTGAAAATCATTTAACTGGCACAGCTTTGAATTCTATTGATGTTAATACCAATTTTGCAATGCTGTTGTTGGTTTAAACTCCATGATCATTATTGTTCTGTAACCTACACCTTGCTCAGTATTTAAATTCCTTTTCTCACAAAATGTGATTAGACCATTGCTTTATAACTATTATTTAGGTAGTAAGATTTGTGGGTTTCCTTTAGTTAATAATGCTTGCTTACATATTTTATCTTATTGCCATGACGGTCAAATCAAAGAGAAAAGTGTGGTCTGATCTTAATATTGTCACTCGTACAGTGTGAAGATATTAATACGTGCGTATTTTTCTCTAAAGATTTGGATGTAATTTTACAGATGCTCAAGATTGTTTAACTTTGC
Organism: Mangifera indica; assembly: GCF_011075055.1. Classification (NCBI taxonomy): domain Eukaryota; kingdom Viridiplantae; phylum Streptophyta; class Magnoliopsida; order Sapindales; family Anacardiaceae; genus Mangifera; species Mangifera indica. Next base: position 17,583,888 of record NC_058142.1, on the reverse strand, counting down.
TGCAATAAACCAAGCAAATGATCTTTCATTAATTATTGTTTGTACATTTTGAGGAATGTTGCTTAGTTATTACAGAATAATAATAATAATTGTTACTGAATATATAAATATGTATATTGCCATATAAGATTTGATTATACAAATTGTAGAGCTTAATTATAGGAGTTTAATTATGGTAGACGTTGATTATACGATTATAATTATAAGAATAAAATATTTCTCTTTCCTAATCTAGGATTCTTAATTTGTATTTATGTACATGTATTTTTGTAACAATTGATATATGAATGAAATATCCTTCTCTTCAATTTGGTTTGTTTCATGGTATCAGAGGCCGATTTGTCTTAGTGTGCAAGTCTAAAAATAATTTTCTGCCTTAGTTAGCAACTTCATAGGACACCCTTCGTAAAGTGACTATTTCTTCTCACCCCCAGAATTTGGTCATTGGAAGCACAGCTTGTGAACCACATGCGTCGCATGTTTCTTCTGCAATGTTCAGGCTTGATCTCTAGTTCTGATGCGTGTGAGCTCTCACCGTTGACATAATTATACTCAGACATTGTTGGCGGTTTAGAACCCTATAATCCCGTCGTTGTTTGCCTTCCCACGTGCCATCGTTGAAATAGTTGCTGTTGCTGGATTTCTCTTCCTGATCAGATTTCAGTTCTTTTTTCTGCTATTCTATTTCTCTGTGCAACATATTCGTGTACCCTATTGTTGTAGAAATCAATTGGTCAGACGTTTTGTTCTTGTTTCTTATATTTGGTTGTTTTAAGTGTTATTATGATTGATACTAAACCTATAATTATGGTTGATATGGTTCTTGTGATATCAAAAATCACTGAACACAAGTTTAATGGGTCTAATTATCTAGAATGAAGTAAAATCGTTTGATTGTATTTGCTGCGCCTTGAGAAAGATGAACACCTTATACAGACCCTTTCTATGGATGGTACTAGACAAGCATGACTGATAAATGATGCTAGATTATTTTTGTAGATTCGGAATTTCATTGAAAGTGAGGTATTTAGTTTAATTAACCATTGTGAATTGGTTAAAAAACTAATTAAATATCTAGATTTCTTGTACTTTGGAAGAGGGAATCTTTTTGTATATATGAGGTGTCCAAAACTTTCTATTGTGTAGAAAAACAAGATAGGACTATCACATCTTATTTTATGGACTTCAAAACAATTTATGAAGAACTTAATATATTGTTACCTTTTAGTGCTGATGTGAAAATTCAACAAGTTCAACGGGGTTAGATGACCATCTTGAGCTTCCTAGCTGGTCTTACTTCTAAGTTCAAAACTGCAAAATCTTAAATATTTACTAGTCTTAAGATTTCATCTTTGCATGACACACTTACTAGGATACTTCGCACAAATAGCACCCCATCATTTCAAAGTAATAGTGTTCTTGTTAGTCGGAGTAATGCATAGGAAACTGGATGGTCATATAATAAGAGTGGTAATAGAGGAGGGGGAACTAACAACTATGATAAGGTTATTGATCGGAGTTAGGAGATAGGAGGGATTGTGTGCTACTACTATCATGAGCTGGGAAATACAAAGCGCACTTGTAGATAATTACATAATCGGGCTTCAAAATCTCAATTAGCACATATTGTAGCCATTAACACTGCAGCCAATTCATCAACAGGACAGACTATTATGATTTCTGTATATGAGTATGCCAAGTTCTCTCAGTATCAGGAATCATTAGTCTTTATCGACTTCTATCATTGTCATTGCTGAGTCAGGTAAACCAAATATATATCTTATTTCCTCATTACTTAAATGGGTCATTGATTTTGGTGTTACAAATCATATAAAAAGCAATCCTAATCTTTTTTCTACTTTTTACTCACGTGCGTCCCTATCTAGTGTTACGCTAGTAGATGGATCAACATCATATGTTCTTGGTGTTAGCATTGTTGATCCAACACCATTAATTTTCTTGTCATCTGTCTTGAGTCTACTAAAGTTTTCTTTCAATTTAATCTCTGTGAGTAAACTCACTCATCCGTAATTATTGTGTCTAATTTTTTCCTGATAATTGTTTATTTTAGGATCTTATGACAAAGTAGATTATTGGTAGAAGACATTAATCTAGGGGTCTTTATGTTTTTAATATATGCAAGTGCCAAGATCTATTGTGTGTTCTAGTACCTTAACTCTATTCGAAGCTTATTGTCGGTTGGGACATCCTTCTCTATCTTTATTGAAAACTCTAAGTCGTTAATTTCGCCATGTATCTTCGTTAGATTGTGAGTCGTGTCAATTTGCTAAACATCATCATCTGTCTTCAAGTTCTAGAGTCAATAAACGAGCTAATTCTCTTTTTGAGTTAGTTCATTCAAATGTTTAGGGCCCTTGTCCTATTGTGTCTAAAATTAGATTTAAATATTTTATTACTTTCGTTGATGATTATTCTCGTACGACTTGACTTTATTTAATGAAAAATCGTTCTGAACTGTTTTTTCATTTTTGCGTATTTTGTGCTAAAATAAAAACACAATTCAATGTTTCTATACATACCTTACATAGTGATAATGCTAAAGAATATTTTTATGAATCCTTTCAATCGTATATGATTCAAAAGAACATTATTCATCAATCCTTTTGTGTTGTCACGCCATCTCAAAATAGAGTAGCTGAAAGAAAAAATAGACACTTTCTTGAAATAATTTGAGTACTCTTGTTTCAAATACAAGTTTCCAAACAATTTTGGGTTGATGCTGTTTTCACATCTTATTTTCTGATTAATCGTATACTTTCTTCGATTTTTCAAGGTTAGATTCTTTACAGTGTTCTCTTTTCAAATAAATTTCTGTTTTCTATTGAACCTAAGATATTTGGTAGTGCCTTTTTTATTCATGATATTTGTCCTTATGTCACAAAGTTAGATCCGAAGTCTTTAAAATGTGTTTTTCTTGGGTACTCTTGTCTTAAAAAAAGGTATAGATGTTTTTATACTACTTTTAACAGATATCTTATGTGAGCTGATGTTACCTTTTTGGAGAACACTTTTTTCTTCTCCATTTCTTTCTCTTACTTCATTCAGAGGGAGGATGAGGATTTGTTGGTGTATGCAGTTGCATCTTCTCGCCTTCCGAAGGTTTCTTCGCTTACTCCTCCTATATCTATTTGTTTTCCAGAGGTTTTTCCACCTGAAGAGTCTACACCTACCAGACCACCTTTTACCTTGGTCTATTCCAAACATCAATAGCCTTCGGATACATGTCCTAGACCTATCTCTTTGTCGTTAGATCCAATCCTTAGTGATATTGATCTTCCGATCGCTCTTCGAAAAGGTAAAAGACAGTATACTTACCCAATTTCTTCTTTTGTTTCTTATGATCACTTGTCCCTTATTTCTTATTTTTTTATTGCATCACTTGACTTTACTTCTATTCCCAAAACTACTTATGAAGCCTTATCTCATCCTGGTTGTAGTGATGCTATGATGGAAGAAATAAATGCCTTAGATGATAATAGTTCTTGGGACTTGGTAAAGCTACTTGCAGGAAAGAAAGCAATTGGATGCAAATGGGTGTTTGCAGTTACGATTAATCTGAATGGATCAGTGGCTCGATTTAAGACTCATCTTGTTGTCAAAGGATGTGCACAAACTTTTGGGGTGGATTACTTTGACACTTTCTCACTTGTTGCTAAGTTGACATTTGTCCATTTATTTATTTCCATGACAACTATCTATAATTGATCCTTACACCAGTTGGATATCAAGAATTCTTACATGGTGACATTCAAAAGGAAGTTTACATTGAGCAACCGCCTGATTTTGTTGCTCAGAGAGAGTATGGGAAGGTTTGTCATCTTTGCAAATCCTTGTATGATTTGAAACAAAGTTCTCATGCTTGGTTTGAAAAATTTAGCGAGGCTGTTCAAAAGTTTGACATGATATAGAGCAAATGTGATCATTCAGTTTTTTATAGACAATCTGAAGTTAATAGTATTTTTCTAGTTGTGTGTATTGATGATATTGTTATTACTGGAAGCGATACTGTGAGAATTTCTTCTTTTAACTCATTTCTTCAGACTCAGCTTCAAACAAAAGATTTAGGGGTGTTGAAATATTTATTGGGTATTGAAGTGATAAGAAGAAAGAAAGACATCTTTCTCTCTCAAAGGAATTATGTGCTCGATTTATTAGTTGAGACAGAAAAATTGGGAGCTAAACCATGTAGCGCCCCAATGATTCATAATTTACAATGTACAAAAGATGGTGAGCTGTTTGAAAAACTTGAGAAATATAGAAGAGTGGTGAAAAAGTTGAATTATCTTACAGTGACTTGTCTTGATATTGCATATTCTGTCAGTGTTGTGAGTCAATTTATGTCTTCTCCGATAGTTGATTATTAGGTAGCTTTAAAACAAATTCTGTGCTGTTTAAAGAGAGCTCTAAACTTGGCATATTGTACGAAAATCATAAACATACTCACATTGAATGCTTCTCAGATGTAGATTGGGCAGGTTTCAAGATAGATAGAAGATCTACTACAGGGTACTATGTATTTATTGGAGGGAATTTGATGTCTTGGAAAAGTAATAAGCAAAGTGTTGTATCCCGATTTAGTGCAGAACCAAAATATAGAGCTATGACACAGTCTGTGTGTGAAATAATGTGGGTTTATCAATTTTTGATTGAAGTGGGTTTCTAGATTTTATTACCAACACAATTGTGGTGTGATAACCAAGTTGCTCACATTTCTAATTCTGTGTTTCATGAATGAATTACGCATATTGAAATTGACTGTCATTTCGTTTGAGAAAAAATTCAGCAAAATTTTATTTTTACAAGATATGTGAAGACTGGAGAACAGCTAGGATATTTTTACTAAGGCAATAAATGAGATTCGAGTTGATTGTATTTGTAACAAACTGGACATGATTAACATATATGCCTTAGCTTGAAAGGGATTGTTACATAATCTGTAAATATGTATATTACTATATAAGGCCTGATTATACAAATTGTAGGGCTTAATTATAGGAGTTTAATAATAATAAATGTTGATTATACGATCGTAATTATAGGAATAAAATATTTTTCTTTTTTAATCTAGGATTCTTAATTTGTATATATATAGATGTATTTTAGTATCAATTGATATATGAATGAAATATCCTTCTCTTCAATTTGGTTTGTTTGAATAATTAAAAAAATAATACCATGTCTATCATTTTAATGTGAAATCTCAGTTCTGCTTCTTTATTCCTGTTTCTTTAAACAACTGTTCTTTTAGTTGTCTAATGCATAATTGGTTTTGTTCATTTTGAGCGGACTCAATTCTTTTTGTTAAAGTACCGATTGCACTTGGATCGTCCAGCCATCTCTTGCTTGGTATGGTGAGGATATATTCTAGAAAGGTGAACTAACTTTTCAATGGTTGTAGTGAGGCTTTGCTTATGATAAAGCAAGCTTTTTGCTCAACTGCAGTTGATTTGCTGGCGGAAGAATCAACTGCACCATATCACTCTATCACAGAAAGTAAACTAACTGTAGAGAGTTCAAACTCATCTGAATCCTTTGGGGGCAGCTGGATATTAGAGAACTTCGGAGTCCATTGCTGACTATGATCATTTGTTATAAACTATTCTAGGTATCAATTTGGTTCTTTGTTGATAACAGTGCATGACATTTCTGGTGTAGTGTGGTTGTTAGATGAGCCGATATATTGAATGCCATATCCTTATAGAGTTGTGGAATTTTATGGTCATGTAAATTATGCTTCTAAAAATATATTTATGACTCGCATGAATTTATTATTGTTGTTTCAGTTGGAAGAAAGTCTTCAATTTTAAAATTGAAGCCCTCTCCTACTGCCCCTGAGGTAGCCTCTAGAAAAGAACCAGTTCTGCACCCTAAACTAGTGCTTTGATGAGAAAGGAGATGATGCATGACACCATGTTCTTGCATGGTGAGTACGTTCTTGTTTCCTTACTTTTAACTATACTTACTGAAGCTTGTGTCCTGACAATAATCGTCACTTCATGCTTGATCAAAGTTAATTTATTCATATTTCTTTCTTAAGTTTCCTAGAAATTTGGTTTCTGAATTTGGCATTCTTCATTGAGAAACAAAATTTTCTTTTCTTATTTTTTTGCTGGCTTAACAATGCCCTTGCATATTTGCTACACTTAACTCATTGCTTTTTCTTTTTGATAAGAAAGTTTTAAAAGTTGTTGAAGAAAAATGAAAAGATGAGTACATCTGTAGAATAGATATCCACAAAAGAAAAGAGATATCAATTAGGTGGTTTACGGGAGCTGCAAAAAGAAGTGATTAGGATGTCTTTACCTTGTATCCTAAGTACATTTCAGAATGCTTTCAATTCGGAATGTTAAGAAGTATCACTTATGCTAACCTCAACTCTTTTAAAACTTCTGGTGTGTTTATCTGCATCGATAAAATCTAACAGTCAACCTTAACATGATCAAGGGGGTAAATGATGATTTTGTGAGAGGAGATGGATGGCTATGATTTGTAATATCTCTAAGGTCTTGTTGATACTTTTTTAAACCTGATAAACCTTGTTTTTGGTTGTTTTCCAACACTTTTAACAAATCTCATATCTACAAAACATGGCAGAGATTTAGGTATATATGTACATTTTACATTGCCAAGGAATATGATAACATAAAATTGGTTAATTACTTTTTTTGGGCTTAGTAATTACTTCATAAACTCTTAAATTTGTGAACCTCTTATAGAATTTTCTTTTTTATCTGCATGGAACCAGTTTCTTGTATGTACTAATCTTTTTAAGTGTAGGTGTTAAGAAGTTAAATTAAAAACCAAGAAAATCACACATTTCTTCCTCTGACGCTCACACAACACTTAACAGATTTTTTTTCACTCACACATACACACGAGGCAGATTGCCCAAATGGCTTTGAACATAAGTCAACACACACAAACGTGCCAACCAGCACTCATAAACAAACTAGAAGCAAAAAAGAACTCAACCCAACTCTTTCTCAGAGGGAGGATTACAGGACCCCTTGCGTCAGGAATATGGTAGTGCACAAATTTCTTTAATATAATTCTTCAAAGTATGTTCCGTTCTTTTATTGCCATTCTCATCTGAGCTTGCACTGGTTCGGGTAAATGTTATCTCATTTCCCACTTTAACATAGCATCCGGGTGGAGTTATAGTGATTAAGTCATCGACATTTTCAATGCGCAAGAGACGTAGCTTGCTCTCTAGTATATGCTTATTGAATTCAGTTTGGAAGGCTATGTCTCCAACCTTAGGGCTCCCAAACACAAAGGATGTGACCAAAAATTCCTTATTCTTTGGATTAGGTTCAGGCTTATTATATCCATTGGACACTATATCAGCTGCGTTCAATGTAGCAAGAGCTGCGCCTAGACTGTGTCCCGTTATTGTTATACTGATTTCCTCGTCTTGGTATAAATTTGCCAACTTCCTAACTTCTTCAACAACCTGCATAAATGGAAAATTAAAAAATTTACTACTTATGACCCTTAGAGTTGAAAATTTTTAACACAATTTGTTGACTTGTTGAGATTTCTTGACACAAAATTTATTTTGGGTCTATTTGGTCTAACTAGAAGTAAATTGAGTTGGGTAAGAATTGACATACAAGTAACTTGACAAGATTTAATTTGACACAAATTTAAGAGAAATGTTTACTATAGTATAATTTGTTAGCGACAGAATAAAAAAATGTTGAAAAGTTGAACAATAGTTTAAGTGCTTACATATTGTATATAATTTTATTTCTTATGGGTGTAATTACTTCATTGTTATTGAGTTTTTAATAAAAAAAGGTTGAATAACATTTTCCATTGAAGAATTGGCTTTGAAACACCTTTTCATCGTTAGTTAATATAAATAACACTTGTATCTAAAATTTAGCATGAATAACATTTTCTCACCTAAAATTTAACTATATTAATACAATAACAATATTAAAAAGTAAAATTTAGCATAAATAACACTTTTGTATCTTGTACTTTATTTTAGATTTTATAAAATTGCTTAATTTCTCAAAAAAATCAATATACCCTTTAATAGTCTCAAAAGGATAGTTATACACTCAAAAAATTAAACAAAATACAATAAATTATAAGTGTAAATATCATATTATAATTATTAAAATCATACAATAGTTTTAAAATATATGACGGTTTGAAAAGACTTTAGAGATTAATTTGTAAGTTTTTAAATATTTTTAATGGTTAAATGTTATGTTTATAACATTTGAGTCTTATACGAAGTTTTTTTTTTTTTTTTTAAATTAATGGATGATAAAATAATTATATTACCTTTATATAATTAATTATTTCTTTTAACTTTGAGTGGGAGAGTGTTATTTATATTGAGTAGGGGTGAGAATGTGCTTTTAAACCAAACCTTGGGTAGGAAAATATTATTTACTCTTTAAAAAATTTATTTTAGTTTTTTGGTTGTGAGAATGAGATTGGTTACTAAAATTATTAGTGTGTTTGAAGGTTTAGGTATGTAAATTTTTTATATCATTTGTAAACATGACAACATGTTATGTTGTATGTATTGTTAGATATAGATTGGAGGTAGGATTGGATTCGAACTGAGCTTGTTTGAACTCGAGTTTGAGCTCAGTTCGAACAAGCTCGAAATGAGCCATCCCAAAGCCAGCTCGAGCTCGAGTTCGAGCTCGAAACGAGCCATCTCTAAGCTAGCTTGAGTTAGTTTTCAAGCTTAAGCCAAGGTCGAGCTTAATTGTCAAAGTTTGTAAATTAAAATTTTTGATATAAAATGATGTCGTTTTGATTAATATGTATTAAAATAAGTTTTAATAACGAATACTTGAATTCGAAACGAGTCGAATTGAACTCGAGTCAAGTTCAAGTTCAAGCATAACGAGTTTGACGAACCCCAGTTCGAGCTTGGTTTGGTTCGAATCCAACCTTAATTAGAGGTAATTTAATGAAGAAATTAAAACGCTAAAAATACTTACATTAGTGGAAATATTAAACAATTTTAGGTCATTTTAAGTTAGGTTAGGTCAATTCAAATATAGTTTATGTGGGTTAGGTTTGAAAATTTTTAATACAATTCTATTTTGGATTGAGTTAGAATTGAGTCTTTAACTTGAATCCTAAATTGATATGAAAAATTTTAACACTATCAGGGCTAATGAACCCAATAGTATTGGAATATATGGGGACTAATGTAATTGCAATTCTTGGAAACAATTAAACATGTTAAATCGACTTCTATAAATTACAGTAAATATAATTTAGCGTACGTCGCTTTAAGTTTGCAATAAAATCCATTTGAATACCGCATTAGGTGTTGATGTGAGTTATTTTCATAATCTCATTTGCCCATGCATTGTATTCCTTTTGAGGGATTGATCTCTCTGTATTTTTGGTTTTATGTGTGGAAAGGAAAAAGAGAAAAATTTCTTCTGAAAAAATATTACGTTCATCTCATTGAGGGAGGACAGTTTCGAACTTTAAATAAAAGTCCAACTACAAAATAACTTTCACACTAGTTGCTTTTGGCAATTAAAGTAAATTGGGTTAGATCGATCGGTCACGAGTGGATCCAAACCTAATATCTTTTATTCATATATGACGAAAAATCAGAACCAAAAACTTATCCACAGAAGTTTCATACTATAGTATATTTCATACCTGCAAATGTGTCATGTGATCTCACGAGTAACTTATATTTAACAGTTAAATATTATGCATCTGTTAGAAATAGCATAATTGTTTCAATCTGAATAAAACAAAATAAAACATTAGGTTTGTAGTACCTAGAGTTACTTGATAATAGTAGCTCCCTTTAATCTCTTATTTATCATTGTGTTATTTTTTTATTTATTTATGATCAAGTGCATTCTACCATATGAGTGATACGATCGACCGACTAATGAACACATATAATGTCTTTTTTTTACTTGAAAATTTCAATTTAAATTTAGCTGTTTTTCTAGTTATATTCCATAGACTAAATCATGTATGAACACAAGTGTCAAGCTAAGATAGTGACACTAAAAGTAAATATCGGACAACAACAAACAGTCAAAGGGTATCAATATGAAGTAATCCTCATAAAGTTTCACACGGTGAGGGAACGTAGATTCATCCTCTTATTACTTTAACTGATTGTATTACTTATGCACATATGATATAAATCATGTCACAGTATTATTTTCTTAAATGTCATTTACAATACTAAACAGATCTTAGTTTAGTCGTTACACCTAGTATCTAACTTGAGTTCTTAATCATCTTTATACTTACAAGTATTTATCCATATTAAGAATTCATATTTGACATTCACAAGTTGTTTGGATGTGAAAAATTCTAAATTGATCATTTTCAAAAATATTTATGACTTTATCTTGATCGATCATCAAGACGATATTTTAAATTTTGATAAATCTTTTCTCGAGAAATCTGTCTCCCATTGACATGCGTTTTTAGCATCATTTTTCTCAAGACTAATGTTTTATCTTTGTACGCTCTCTTAGCATCAAAGACGATTATTTGTGTAAGTAAGTCAATCTCTAACTTGCATGACATTACAATCTAGTTGAGCTCAATAACTTGAATTCATAGTTTTTGATGTTGTGTTATTAGTACAATATATAAGTGCAACAACTTATCAATCATAGTTTTGGTCAAAGGATTAGTGATCATACAATACATAGAATTATATTGTACGTTTATTTTCATTTTGGAAATAAAGTTTTTTAAAATATTGTATCTAGTGTCGATATGTTTGGTTATTCTATAAAATTCAAGATTTTTTATTTTAACAGAATCGTCTTAATTAAACAGTTCCTTGCACAATCATTGAACAAACTATATACTCAACCTCCATTATGGATCAGAGTATATATCTCTGTTTTTTATCACTTCATGATGTGAGTATTTCTAGAGTAAGAAAACATAGCAAAAATTTAATTTGTATTGGTTTAAATTACTTTTTCAATTGACATCTAAATAGCTAATCAAATATAAATTTGATCTTTAATCGCATAAACAAAAATCCATGGAGCCTTTTAAATATATCGATATTCTATAGACAGTCTTTCAGTGCTTTTCTCAATATTGACTTGTATTGATTAACCAGTCAAACAACAAAAAACAAATGTCTAGGCGTGTATGCATTATAACATACCTAATACATTTGATGATATCTAAACAAGTAACTATTGATATTTCTCTTCTTCTATCTTAAGTTTTGAGATATATTTCTTGATTCAATAATTCGTCATTTGATATAGGAGAATTAACGAGTTCAAAATTTATCATATTAAATTGTTTTAAAATCTTTTAAATATTATACTCTTATGACAGAGTTAAAAGTGTCTTTGAACAATTTCTTTAGATTTTAATTTACAATATGTAATCTATTTTTCTACATCCTGCAGGTCAAAAGTATAGACAATCATCTTTTGATGATCATCATTTACTTCAAATCATTTCTAGCTATCTAAACATTGTTACACGCATTGATAGAATTACAAATTTGTCATTAGATTTCATTACAAGAATATAGTGATTTCGATTAATCATTTTAAACTCATAAGATATTAACATTTATGAAATTTCTAATACTAGTGTCTAGATGACATTTTTAGGTCATTTAACGTTCTTGAGGCTTGTATATTCTATGCTTCAGTGTATAACAACAAGAGCTATATCTCGTTTCATACATATTTCTTTGTCAAGTTCTCCACTACGAAAAGTCATCTTGATTATCATCTAGTGTAATTCTAAATTCAAATGTGTTACTACAATTAGAATTAAACATATTGAAATAAATTTTATAAATGATAAAAACGTTATTATTCACAATCTATACTTACTCATTGGGTATAATTTTTCATTATAACGTGAAATTTTATCTATTTATTGAATCATCTGCCTTATGATTGATTTGGAGAATTCACTTGTTTCCAATGGATTTTTAACTCGACAATGAGTCAACTAAAACTTAGAATTGGTTTTTTTTTTTTTATATATATTTCATCTTTTCTTTCAATACATCTTACAATTTTTCCTTATCTAGGGATGAAACTTCTTTTATGATTTTAGTTTCTTCATCATTTTAGGGAATTGTTATGAAAACTTTGTTTTCAATTTAAGACTCACTACATTACTTTCAGACATCCATTTATATACAATTGAGGATTAATTTTTTCACAATCCAAAATAGATTTAAGTTTAATCTCAATGCTTCTACTAGGTTGAGGTAGACGAAACAAGTAATTGAGGATTATTGCTCCCACTATCCAAAATAGATTGGGGCTCAATTGCGTTTACTTCCTTTGTCTGAAATAAGTGTAGATATTATCTCTTAAGACTCAACTAATGACACTAAAATATACTTATCCTTATTTTTCTCTCATCTCATTTAGATGAAACTTTTTATCAATATTATCCCTATTAAGAAAAATATCCTTTATGAATGTAGTATCTCTTAATACAATTTTGGTTAATCTTCTAGCAGAATCCACTCTAATGAACATACACGCATGTGGGCTTCAATATATCTAATAAAAATATATTTCTTTCTTTTCAGACCTAGTTTTTCAAATTCATTAGAGAAACTATGGGTAAACATTGTTACCCAATAAGGTTGTAATTAATTAATTTAGGTTTTTTAACCAACCATAACTCATAAGAAGTGAAAACAATTGATTTGACTTGGGTAAGTACTCATAGGTTAGAAACTCGATTAAGTACATAAGTAACAGTTAACGTTATATCATCATACAGTGATGCCGACGTTTGACTTGTGTTATCGTTTATCTAATTATTTTCAATAGAGTTTAATTACTCTTCTTTGCTATCTCATTCTGTTGCGAAATTCTTAAAATTACTAGTTGTTATACTATTTTATTTTTCATTACTTAGTTCCTTGAACTTTTCAAACAAATACTCAAGACTTTGTTAGATCTTAAAACTCTTATTCATCTTGTCTAATTGATTCTCAACCTTAGTTTTGTATGTATATATATATATAATGTCTAAAACAGTCTACTGCTTTTGACTCATAGGTGATTATCATTAACATAATTAATGAAATATGAGATATCTTCTCAAGTATTGCATTCATGGGAAAACACATACATAGGTATATAATTACAAAGGAAGTCAAATCGTTATAATTTTGTTAAATAGTTTTTTAGAATTTTTTTCAACTAAGAAATACTCATATGTAGACAATTTTATTTATATAAAAGTTCCTAATAAACTTTGATTGACCAATTTATCAATCCATCTCAACTAAACGTGTCATAATCTAACATATTGTATATTTGTATTCATATTTATATGTATAGGAGAAATAAATAATAAAAAACTAACATTGTCATAATGAAGGGTGCCAGACCTTATATAACAATTCAACCAATAAACTAAATCTATAGAAATACTTATTGATAAAGTACTCGAAGAAATTCAAATTATATCTTAGTTTAAGAAGAACAAGTATTTTAATCAAGATATTTCAAATATTTGAAATATATTGCATTTAATGTATATATAGGGTTTGATCATCTTGTAAAACTCATTTGCTCCTATCTATTTCTCTTACTATAATCTTTGTGTTGTTGTGTGTATATATTTAATTCACTTTTTTTTTCAGAATTCGACAGAAATCTTCTAAAGATCCTTTATCATTAGTTACTTGGTTAGTGACTTTTGAGTCTATAATTCACATAGGATAATACTCAGTAAATATTATAGTACTAAAAAATAAAGTTTCATCACTTTATATATAATGAAACAATATCATTTTCAACTCTATTCATTCGCGAGCGAAATAACTTTCATTACTTCTTTTGTAATTATTCATCTTATTTTTGACTCTTTTTCCAGTACTTTTGCCACTCTCATTTTTCAATTTTTTGTTTTTGTTTTTTGAGTATTGCATGACCTCTTTCCCTTATTTAGACTTAAGCTACTCACTTTTGAAACTTGACTTTACAGTGTATGAATCAGTATTAGGTATAGCTACGTTTAAGGAGTTTGTCCTCTAGTTCTATATGATGATAACTATTAATAAAAGTTTTAATATTCTTATTGTGGGTCATATTCACCTTCATACGCTCTCATTTTAAAAAAAAAATTGCTCTATTAAATGAATTTATTGTTCATTTGTCAAACTGAGCTTAGTTGACTTCAATTCTATTATCATATTCAATATTTAATCAAATTTAACAATCAATTACTTTTATTTGGAGACTGTAATTTCTTTTAACTTTTTTTGTCAAAATCATACTTATAGCATAGATAGTTGAATATTATTGGTACTCATATACCAAAACGTTATTTATGGAATGAGTCAAGATATCACATAAAGTGAGTTTTCTTACTTACATGTGATGTGCGCCCACATCACATTTATGTAAGACACCATTTGAGTTTCTATTCCTCAGTCAGTCGCGACTCTATCTTAACCTAATTTATGACCTCTAAAGCCTGTTGCTCACCTAAGATATTGCGCATTTTAAATACTATACGTTGAGATTATCTCTATTCAATACCATCATATCCTAGAATGTTACAGTTAATTAGATCATAGAGACATATATCAAACACAACTTAATTAATACAATCAAATATACATCAATTGTCATAATTATGCAGTAAAATTTAAAATATCTCGTATGAGACATAAAATCAAAAATTCATTATGTTACTAATAATCTTTCATGAAACAAATGCTTGATATTTTAAAATTTAATCTAATTGCGTTAATATTAATTCTGGATGAGAATTTCATTAAATTTTATCACTCTTAGAATTCTCACATTTAACATAAATAAAATATACGATATAACAAGTGCATAAGTTATTATGACTAGGACCATTTCATCAATCCGTATTATTTTCAGAGCTATTTTATCTATGATAAAGTCCCTATGAAATTTATGATAGGTCAAATATCTCGCATTTCGTTAATTTGAGAATAACGTTAAAACGGTGGATTTTCTCTTGTGCATTACTAAGTGTCAATTTTTAGCAAACTGTAATGTATCTGTTAAATCTCAAAAGTTTTTCGAATTCTTGTCTGAAACAAGATCTTTAATTACAAGTTAATAGGCATGCATGAATATGATTAGACTATGTACCATCTCTTTTCTAATTAAAAGAGTGCAACAGAGTATATATATACTTTCAACATATACCATTAGAGCATCAGATAATCGCATTATAGATACAATGTGATGGTCCCTAATCAATAAACTTGTATGAATTAGGAACATGTGTTTTTGAAACACTAATATGCGTTTTCAGAAGCCGGAATAAGGTATTATATGTTTTCACATGTCGTAGGATCTATGAAACACATTCCACATGCAAATTCGAGCTCTACACAATTTTCACGCTTTGGAAATAGTTTTCACGAGCCTAAACGTTCCCAAAAATGTTGTTCACGTGTTGTTATAAGCCAAAATAAGGTCCTACATGCCTTCACACTCCAAGTGGACATTGTAGGAGCCAAAACATTGCTTGTGCGAGCCTTCACGAGCCAAAACATTGCATGTATGTGCCTTCAGGTGCTGGAAGAAGACTATCATGCACTTCCAAGCGTGCACACGCGTTGGTCAACAATGACAGTCAGTCTTTGATCATTGATAATGGGCGTTGATCTATTCAGGCTAATCAGGTTGACCATGCAGGTTTACCCATTGATCGATGGGTTTTGACGAACCTGTTGACTAACAGATCGAACAATCAGGTTTTCTCAACCTGATTATGACCTAGATTTGAGCAGAAAACCCTAACCATTCTATTGTGAAATTGACCGCCTTCTAGTTATGTTACGACGACGGAACCATAAAGGCTTTTGTAGCCCATTGGTTGGACGTTCTTCTCGAAGCAATGATGACCTCCAACATTGTCAGATTTTGATGATATGACGACTTGAAGAACACTTCATAGGTTATGATTTTTGCCTCGATTTTCATCAATTCTAACGTTAATTTGACTCTATTTTAATTTCAATGCATGCAATATAATTCCAAATAACCATTCAACATGTTTCCTGTCACCAATTTCATGCAGTTTTGATCAAATTTAATTTGTGTGCAAAACGAACTTTAATAAAAAATTTCAGTCTTAAAAAAAATTCAGATTATAATTGCATAGAATACATGATTTAATTCATAGAACACATGACATATTCGTAACCTGGAGTTTGATACCAATGTTGGAAACAATTAAACTTGCGAAATTGAATTTTGTAAATTACAGTAAACATAATTTAGAGTATCTGGCTTCACGTTTGTGATAAAACCCATTTGAATATAATACGAGATATTGACGTGAGTCATTTTCACGATCGTATTTGTCTACGTATTGCATTCCTTTTGGGAGACTTGATCTTTCTATGTTTTTGGTTTTGTGTGTGGAGAGGAAAAAGAGAAAAACTTTTTCTGGAAAAATATTGCGTTCATCTCATTGAGGGAAGATAGTTTTGGACTTTAAATAAAAGTCCAATTGCTCTTTGCAGTTAATATAAATTGGATAGGATCGATCCATCATGGGTAGACCCAGAGCAATAGTAATAATGGATATAATAAAAAGAGTTTATATAACACTTCTAAACAAATCTCATATCGACAAGACACGAATCAAATGTTGAGTCTAATGTTAAATATGTATAGATATCTCATATTGCTTTCAAAAGATAAGACAAGACTAGACCTCTATGTTTTCAAATTGTCAAAAAGTATTTTGGGTTACAAAATCCAAACGCAATAACACTATCTTAAACAAAAAATGACAATATTTTTACAATCAACCGAACTATTGGGAAGTGAAATGTAACACACCCAGATGATAAGTGTCCTCTTGAAAAAATACGAGAGGAATGTTGGATATATATGAGTACATTGGTGTTCTCAATTAAATAATTAGGAATCACAAGAGAGATATTGGGCATTAATGGGCATAGGGCTGGATTTGACTAAGCCGAGCTCGAGCTCTCTTAAGCTCGAGCAAGAGAGCTCGAGCTCGGCTTGATTTACATATAGTTGAGTTTGAGTTCAAGTTCGAACTCGTCAAGTTTATGAAAGTTAAACTCAAACTCGGTTCGATTTATTTTTTGTTATTAAAACGACGTCGTTTTAATGTATATTGGTTAAAACGATATCGTTTTGTATTAAAATTTTTAATTAAAAAATTTGACGATTAACTCGAGCTCGAGCTTGGGCTCGAGCTCGTGCTCAAATGCACTCAATTCGAGTCCAGCCCTAAATGGGCAGTACTAGTTGAAATAGTTGGGGACGCTGAATCTGAGAGATGTTAAGTTTTTATAGGAAGAGATGCTTAGTATGTAAGGGCATACCAATTAATCAACTTTTGAATGGAGTGTCTAAACTGAGATTGTAAGAGACTATGTTCAAATTAAATAATATCTCAATGAATAACTAGGTATTAGCCAGAATGTTAACAATTTACCTGATCTCGGGCGCTTTTGTTATTGTATTCCGAGTTTGGCATTAACTCTGTGTAGATGGAGTAAAATCCACTGTGCACCTCAGCTTCAGGGACATCCGGATATATGACTTCAGCATGAGTTTGCGAGAAAATAGCATTCTTTTCCCACTCTGCGATATTGCAAGTTCCTCTCCAGCAAACCAAAATGTCTCTCCTTCCTAACAATCTCGTTCCTTCATTTGTAGCCACTGCCACATAACCAATCCAAGCAGATTTGTGTGGAACTAACAATTCCACCGGTAAAGAAACATTGACCCATGCATAGATATACTTTTTTACTTCGTATATTTGTCTTGCTTTGCCTTTGTCTGGGCCAACTTTAGAAAAAAATTCTTTTTCTTCATACATGGGAAGTTCATACCTAGGTGAATTTTCATCTGTAATTATGCAATCATAAATAGCATCAAGTCTTTCACCATATCCAGTTATAATTTTGCTAAGATCAACGTTGAGAGGATCCAAGAGACCATCCCATTGATACTCCCCACTAAGCTCCTTCCAATCCTTCGTTATGGACAAATGAGAATTTTGTTGATTTATTATTGAAGGTGATTACTAGTACAAAAGTAACACTAAAAATGATATAGGGGACTTACTTCTTTCTTTCCTTCTGGGAAAACTCCAGTGTGAGGGTGATCGATAGCATAGACACGATTAAGAATGAACTCTGAGTTGTCTGGAACATTACAAGAAGTCATCTCGTTGTCAGTTGTCTTACCAGTGCTCTTCGTTGCCGATGCACACCTAGAATTTGAAGGAAGAGATGGCTAAAAATTCTGTGTTCACATATGCTGATAGGATAGATCGCAATCAATTTCTTTGATCTTATCAAAGTCAACAAAACTGTGCATTTATTAATATTTCAGTTATTATATATAAAATATCATATTTTTTAATAGAGTAATGCTATGTGTATCTATTTTTGGTATACAATTTATGTACACAATGATGTATCATCATATAATTAGATAATTTTAAAATATATGTCATCATATGATTAAAAAAATTCAATCACAGGATAACACCTCATCTGTATATATAAATTATATATCAAAAATAGGTATACACAATTTTATTGTTTTTAATATAAACTTTGATATCAAATAAACTTAAGATATTGTAGTAGGTAAATGTCGCTCTCCATGCTTGCATTATTGGTAAAGACTTTTGATTAATTAGTCTTTTTTTATATTAATATTAGTCCTAATCAACCGGTTGTATGTATTCATCAAACATAACAATGATTTTCATTGATCAACAAAAAAAATCAAGTATGTAGTCTTTCTTTAGCTAGTATTGTTTTCATTGCTCTAAGAGTTGATGTTAAAAATATATTAAATTACATTTAATTAACATCGAAATATTATAATATTGTATTTATATTACTCAAATAATATCATTATTGTAAATACAATATTTTCTTTCTTACTGAATTATGTTAAAAATTGATTAATTGTTTTTTTTTTTTTTGTGTTTCTTTAGGTTTTTATATTTGAACTTGAAATCCCTAATCTTAATTGGTTAAGTTTTCTATTTATTTCTTATATGAATTCATTTTTGTTTGAAATATCTTTTGAAAAGTTTTTTGAAATTTCATATGGGGTAAATAAAGACTTATGAGTTTTGATTTTTCATTTATAACTTTAGTGATTGGTTGATTAACATCTTCAATTAATTCTGTTTAATTGATACCCTATTGTTTCTAAATATTGGTTGGGGTAATTGTTTTGTTGTATAATATTTTTTTATTGTATTTCCAGTAATTTTTTTTAGGTTTTCTTTTATCTTAAAAAGAATTGTAGGTAAAACTACTCTTTTATAGGACATTGAAATTTCTCCTAATGAGGGATTGTAACACCCCATCTCCATATGATACTTTTAAGGGTAATTTGCTAAGACGACGTGTTACGGATATAATAAAAACTCTCAAAATTGCATGCAAAAGTAATTTTATGAAATACCTTAATGAATTTATTTAAATAAGAAAATTTTGCTAAAAGTTTTATATAACATCAAACAGTTGACTTAAATCCTTAATTACCAAAAAGATAATAATGTGCATGAAATAACATAAAGTAACTTGCAAAATAAAATTTATAATAAAATATAATAAAGAAATTGTATGCAATGGTGGTTGTGTCGTTAGTGAGCTGATCCGCTAGCATCCTTACTTGCACCATCATCACGTCTACCTACAAACAAACAAAAAATGCATGAGTGACAAAACACTCAGTAATCACACCAATAATCGAACGTTCTTGGAATATCCCTTGATAGCTTAATTGTCTCTTTGTCCATTTAGTTTAATGTCCTGGACGCCTTTTACAACCAATAGCCCATTGCTTATAATGCTCTTGGGTAAGATATCCTAGACAACTCTTACAACCAATAAACCATTGCTCATAATACTTTCGAGTAGGACGTCTTAAACTCCTTTTACAATCAACAACTCATTGCTCATAATACTCTTAGATAGGATGTCCCAGACGTCTTTTACAACCAATGACCTATTACATATAATACTCTTGGGTAGGATGTCCCAGATGCTCTTGTAACCAACAACCCATTGCTCATAATACTCTTGAGTAGGATGCCTCAAATGCCTCTTACAACCAAAGACCTATTGCTCATAATGCTCTCGAGTAAGACATCCCAGATGCCTCTTACAACTAACAACCTATTGCCCATAATACTTTTGGGTAGGATGTCTTAAATGCCTTTTACAACCAAAAGCCCATTGCTCATAATGCTATTGGGTAGGACGTATACCTTCTCGTTATGGAGGATGACTGTTTCATACTAGAGGATTATTGTTTTCCTTATTTATGAGGGATGATCATTCCAAGATAGAAGGGACAACCATTCTCCTCTGACCTAATCCATGCATGCCCTAATATTCAATTTAGTTAAATTATCAATCTACCTAGATTCATGCCTGTGAACTTCATCTTCTACCTTGCGATTGGATAATCATCCCTCTCATGAAGGGATTGAAATTCCTCACTTTTACAACTTCCAAAACCTTGTCATTTTTTATGGCGGTTCGACAATCATCCTAACATTTCACTAACATTCCTAATTCATCAAACCAACCTTTGATTACCAATATCAAAGAAGAGCCATATGAAATTATAGAAACATCGAATGCACATCACACAATCATCGTATACTTAACAATTTCACACCATTACATTTAACCACAATAAATCACAATGGCAACAACAAGCCTAAACTACACATATACTTATGAATTCTTATTTAAAGATGCCGTGAATTAATTAAAGAAAAAGACCGACGTTGCTTAAGTCTTCACATAGCAAGAATCCAATGACAGCTCCCAACGCTTTCAATCCTTTTTGTGCTCTATGTATAAGTGAAAATAGGGTTAATAACGCATAACCCTAATCAAAACGCAAGGAGGAGATTTTATAGTTGTTGGATATCATGCATGGGACAACTGTCCTTTCTAGTGGAACAAACGTTCCTATTATATGTACTAAAAAATTGTGCAAGCACGCTTTGAATTTGCTAGCTCATAGGGATGGGTGTCCTACAAGTTTGACTTTTCCTTGGCTTTGAAAACGCAACGTAGTCAATAGTTTCAAAATACTTAGTTCCTTTTAAAATGACTAAATTACCCTTAAACATACCTATGGTTGATACATTTTTTCCCCCTTAAAAGAATTTTATCCTTGAAATTCACTAGAGCAACCAAGGGTACTTCTGTCTTAAAACCTCCTTGATCTCGCAAGTAGCCTCCTCAATTTGATGGTTCTGCCACTGTACCTTTGCCAAAGGAATCTATCAATGTCTGAGTGTTTTAATTGTCTATCTACAATCCATATTGGATGCTCTTCATAAACCAAACTGTCATCTAACTATACATCCTCGAGTCGAACTATTTGGGATGAGTTATCCCAACACTTAATGCAATAGCAACATATAGAATACAATGTGAATTCCTCTCATGCTTGCTAGTAGTGCAAGTCTATAAGCCACCTTATCGATCCTTTCTATAATCTTGTAAGACAAAATAACAGGGTGTTAACTTCCCCTTATATCTAAAACTCATCATATGGTGGTACCATGCAATCTTTACAAAGACATGACCACCCATCTGGAACTCCAAATCATGTCTCCTTTGATCCGCATAACTTTTTTATCAATCTTAGGCCTGTCTCATTTTCTCTTAAACCAATCTCACTTGGTCAATCATTTATTGGGTCACTTGGGTCCCAAAACCCTTACTAACTTATCTCTCTCCCCTATGTCATCCCAATGTAATAGAGATCAACACATTTTCCCCATAAAATGCCTCATAAAGAGCCATTTGAATGATTGCTTGATAGTTGTTATTATATGCGAACTCCATCAGATGTAAAACATCTATCTAATTCACCTCATGGTTTAATCAACATGCCCTCAACATATCTTCAATTATCTAGTTAGCCTTCTCTATTTGGCTATTTGTTTGAGGGTGCTACATTTATCTGATACTAAATGATAAGTGGTTACCAATGCCTTTTGTAGGCCTTGCCAGAAAGATTAAACTAATCGAGTGTCTCGGTTTGACACAATCCTCCCGGTATTCCATGAAGTTTTACCATTTCTTTGACACAGACTTGCCTCAGTTGATTAGTATCCTTATTGTTTTTTACTGGAATAAAATGTATTGACTTAGTCAACCGATCCACTATGACTTATAAAACATTATATCCACCTCTTTGGTAGTCCTACTACAAGATCTATAGAGATCTCTTCCTATTTTTACTCAGGAATAGTTAAAGGTTGGATGCTCAGCTTTGACCTATTGACAAACCATGCATCTCGATACAAAATCTGTTTCTGCCTTTTTCATGCCAAACCACTAAAAAACTCTCTCAGATCCTAATACATCTTTACACTCCTAAGGTAGGTAATGTAAAGTACACTATGTACATCGATCAAAATCTAAGTCCTCAACTTGTCATCTTGAGGAATATAGACTTGGTCTCTAATCTCAAAAATCCCATTTAGTATTATAAAATTTGGCTTTTATTCATTAGCAACTTGCTGGATCAACTATGCACACTACTTATCAGTGGTTTGTCTAACCTTGATCTCAACAAGTAGGGTTGATTTAATATCCAACCTAGCCAACAACCCTGTAACCACCTCAATCTACTCATGTAAGATGTTTTGTTGTAACTCAAGGGATGTAGTCATTTGAGACAATACTACCTTTTGACTCAATACATTGGCCACCACGTTAGCTTTACCGGGATGATACTTGATGTCTACATTATAATCCTTAACAAACTGTAACCATCATTGTTGTCTTATATTTAGCTCCCGTTAAGTGAAGAAATACTTCAAACTCTTGTGGTTTGCGTACACGTTGGTTCTTAACCTATACTAATAATGACGTAAGATCTTAAGGGTAAAAACCATCATAGCCAATTCCAAGTTATATGATATATACCTAATCTTGTAGTCTTTCAATTAACGGGAGACATATGCAATCACTTTGCCTCGCTACATCAAAATAGCCCCAAGTCCTTGATGTGATACATCCTTGTATAGGTTATCCTCCCACCGTCAATCGATAGAGTCAAAACTAAAGTTGTGGTCAACCAATTTTAAATATCTAGAAATTATCGTCACAATCTTGAGACCACTAAAATGAACATATTGACATGTCAAGTTGGTCAATGGTCAAACCAATTTAAAAAAGCTCTACGAACCATCGATAATATCTAGCCAACCTAAGAAAGCTTCAAACCTCTTTAGCCAACCTTAGCCTCTACCAGGTTATCCTAGTTCAATCTTACTCAAATCCACTGATGTACCCTTAGCTAAAACCACATGTCCCAAGAAGGTTGCTCGATGCAACTAGAATTTAAACTTGAAAAATTTGGCATACAACTGTTGATCCTTTAATCTTTATAATATCAACCTCATATGTTGCTTATTTTCCTCATGAGTCCTAAAATACACCAATATGTTGTCAATCCTTTATAGTGGGTATCTATTCTTTACTGTCACCTTGTTTAACTCCCTATAATTGATACACATGCATATCGATTTATCCTTTTTGACAAAGAGGATCAGCATACCCAATGACGAATGAATTGGTTGGATAAACCTATAATCGAGCAATTTCTGTCATTGGTTCTTTAATTTCTATAGCTTTGTTAGAGCCATATGATAAGGTGTTTTAAATATTAGTGTTGTCCCTAAGCCAGTTTGACACCTAAATCCACTTCCCTCTCTAGTGCTAACCTCGGTAAATTATCATAAAATACATCCAAAAATTCACAAACTAAGGAGGTGCCTTATACACTTGAAGCTAACTTTGCATTGGCTTTATTTCCCATATATGCCAAGTACCCCACACATCTCTTGTTTAACATATTTTATGCCTTGACATTACTAATCATCATTCTAAGTACTTGGCCTTTACCAAAGGTGAACTTATCTCCATTTTCAAAGTTGAACTTGACCTTTTTCTTTCTACAATCAATCTCAGCTCTATACCTGCTGAGGAAGTCCATTCCTAAAACTATCTAAAAATTGGGCATCTCAAATACAATCAAATCCACTAGTAGCTCTCAACCCCTTATTATCATCGTTTGTCCCAAAAGCATAGTGTTGCTCAGTATCTTATCATCATTAAACATCTAAATACTAATATGATTAACCACTATAGGCTCTAATCTAAGTCTCTGAATTAGACCCGAAGCTACAAAACTATAGGTAGCATTCAAATTAATCAAAATATAAACTGAAATAATATGAATGAACAATTGACTTGCCACTGCGGTTGGGTTGACCTTAGCCTATACCTGAGCCACTGTCTAGCTAGCCATATCTCTACGAACAGAGGCTTGGTTAGCCCTATTGAATATAACCTATAAACCTGAAACCCTTTCTTTCTCTACTTCATGCTAAATAACTCTTTAGGACGAGACCTCATGACATTAGTCAATCTGTACTCCAAATTAAAAACCCATTTGAAATTGACTCATGTCATGCTTTCCACAGGGTAGGTAGTACTTAAAAGTTGCCACTAAACCTTAGCATCTCCTATAAGTAGATATGTAACATACTTAACCGTCTTTAGGTCAATCATAATGAACACAACCATGACTTCCTCCATGCCACTTATCCACTCAAGGGCCTTAGTCAGATTCATGGTAACCTTGAACTCTAGTAGCTAATGTCTACTTGTTAACTCATATATTGGATGCATTTGACCTCTCACATTTGACATCTACTATACTGTAGGCTAAATCAATTGTTAGGTAGGTGACGATTAGATTGAAGTTGTCAGTGCCTTCGTTAAATTCCTCATACTAGCAGATAACTTATGATACTCCTTTAGCGCCTCCTATATGATATTTCTGATCTTAAACACCTTAACCATCCTTGGTGTTAAGACTGATACTAGAACTAGTGCTGGGGTAGGTCGACGTTGGTATCGGTATAGAGGCAAGAGTCTCAAAGTGACTTTCCTCTAGAATGGTGGCATTCAAATGGCTGAATTTACTTATTTTTCTGTCTTTCTTTATAAAACTATTCCCAAGCTTATAATGATAATCACAATCATAAAAACAATAGTATAATACTTACAGAGGTCATGTTGCAAGAGAGATCAATGTTGCATGGGCCACCATACTTATGCACACAAGGTTCTTTAAAATACTCAACACCTTTAAGGTCCCAAAACCATGCTTTAATGCCAAAAATGTAACACGTCATCTCAAATGATACCTCTAATGGTAATTTGCTAGGATGATATGTCACAGATGTAATAAAAACTCTTATAATTGCATTTGCAAAAGTAATTTTATGAAATGTCTTAGTCAACTCATTTCCTACTCATCAAAGATACTACTACCATAGATCAACTAGAGAAATTATATGTTAGGTAGCTTGTTAGATTACATGGGATACCCAGGATCATAGTATATGATCATGATATGAGATTTGTATCAGCTTTTTGGAAGAGTCTCTAGAGATCCTTGGGTATAATTTGACATTTAATACAACCTATCATCCTTAAACAGATGGTCAGAAAAAAAGGGTTAATTAGATTTTGGAGGACATGTTGAAAGGTTATTACTTAGATCATAAAGCTATGTGGGTAGAAATTTTACATTTGGTGAGTTGGCTTATAATAATAGCTACCATACGACTATTCAGATGACACCTTATAAGGCATTGTATGGTAAGAAGTGTCGTTTTCCTTTCCACTGGGATAAGATAGGGGAGAAAGATGTGTTATCTCAATCCCTTAGGCCCGAGTTGACCCAAAAAATGATCGATGATGTCCAGTTAATCAAGTAGAGAATGAAACAGGCTTAGGATTGACAGAAAAGTTATGTTGACCATTAACGCTAAGACTTGGAATTCAATATGGGTGAGTTTGTATTTGTAAAGGTTGCTCAATTCAAGCATTTGATGAGATTTAGACAGAAAGGAAAACTAGCTCTTAGATATATTGGTCTATATTAGATAGTTGAGAGAATTGGTAAAGTGGCTTATAGATTGGCTTTACTAGCCAGTATACGCTAGATTTATAATGTATTTCATGTCTCATTTGAGGAAGTGTCTTGGTGATCATTCCCAAGTCATGCATACAAATGATATTCAGTTATCAGAAGACCTTAGTTATGAAGAAAGACCAATTCAAATACTTGACAAGAGAATTAAACAACTAAGGAATTGACAAATTTCTCTGATAAAGGTCTTATAGAGAAACCAGAAGGTAGAGGAGGCTACCTAGGAAATAAAGTAGACCATGAGGGAGAAGTACCCAAAGCTATTTTTGTGAATTTTAAGGATGAAATTCTTGTGAGAGGGGAAAAGTTGTAAAACCCTTAAGTACGTTTCAGGGGCATTTATGTCTTTTGGTTTTACTTTGAGATATTTCCAGTTTTAACTATATATGTTCAAATGTATGTATGTGTGTGTGTATATATATATATATATAAGACAAAAAAAGAGCTCTTTATGCCTATTTCCATCATCTTCTCCTGTCTCTTCCAGAAGAAAGCAACCTCTTTCATGTTTTTTCTTTGTTTTTGGAAGGAAAGTGAATGATTTAAAGGGTTTTGAATGAAAAAGTAAGAGAGAAAGAGAGAGAAAGAAGACAAAAAAGGAGCTCTTTATGCCTATTTCCATTATCGTCTCCTGTCTCTTCCTTAAGAAAACAACCTTTTTTATGCTTTTTCTTTGTTTTTGGAAGGAAAATGGATGATTTAAAGGGTTTTGAATGAAAAACGTAAGGAAAGAAAAGAAGAGGAAACACTTTGGAGGCCTTAGTCACTAAAAGATCTCATTATTTTCCCTTTACCTATGTTTTTTATATTGGATGTATGTTATATGAATATGTTTGTGTGTTTTGGTGGTGATTTAAGGTGGTTTTGGTGAGTAAAGAAGAAAGACAAAGAGAAGAGACAACTTGACAAGTATTGGCTTGAAGCAAGGTAAGTGGAACTATTCTTGGTATGTTTTATGTTTTATGCCTTTGATTCTTTTTCTGTATATTATAAATGATGATTTTGAAGTTGAGAAATGGTGTTTTGCCATTTGAGGAATCTATGTGTATCATTTTGTTCATGGCAGAGAGTTAGAAAATATTTACAGTTTTGTCATTAATTTCATACCACATTTTGACTGTCATATCTGATGAATTATGAGTTTTATTATAGCTTGTTGGAAAGCTCTTTGAATCATCTTTTTAATGATATATAGTTTGTATGAATTGTAAATCGTTTGGACTGTTAAATTATTTGAACAAAAAGGATGCCTTACCAAATAAATAGTAATTACAAGTTATTGCCACTGATTTCGTCCCATATTTTGACTATGTTATTTGATGAATCATGAGTGTTATTATAGCTCGTTGGAAAGCTTTTTGAATCCTCGTTTCAATGATATATAGTTTCTATAAATTAAAAACTGTTTGAACTATTAAATTGTTTGAATAAAAAAACTGTCCTATCAAATAAACAGTAATTACAATTTTGGAAAGAAAGTAAAGGATGAGAAAAAAAAAGAAAAGGAAGAAAAGAAAAAAAAGAAAGGAAAGAATTGAGAGAAGAAGAAATGAAGGGAAATAAAGAAAAGAAAGAAAGGAAATTTAGGGCTTAGAAGTCAGGGGTCATCTTGAGAGAATTGTCTAGTGGGTTATGGATACGTAGTAGTATCCCACGGGCCTAAAGAGAAAGAAAGGCCCGAGCATGAGTTTCAAGTTTAGATGAAAACAAGATCAATAAGAGATAATAAATGCATGCTACGAACTATGAGGGGAAAAGGACTATTTCCCACCCATTTTTTAGGCCTATCTCAAACTCATACCCATGAGAGATGAAAAACCAGTTTTCCCACCCATGACCAAACTGCCATCCAATTTCTCAGTTAAGGATAGGGGTAAAATTGATATTTTACTGTTTATATTAAAAAGTTATAAAGTTTATTACTTTTCACCCCCTTTAAGTTTTAGAAACTAACATTTCATCTTTAACCAAAGTTTTTAAACTTTGAAAACTAACATTTTCACCCCCAAACCTAGGGTTTCCATATTTTTAAAAATGCAGCCGTCCCCCATAACTTTCAAAAATAGCAGTTTTATCTCCATTCTTCAATTTCATCATCCGATGTCATCACCGGCTTCCTCATTCTCTTAGTGCGACAGTGGTGGTGCGACGAAAAGATCTTCATCTCGTCGCACGGTGACAAAGCATCGTCCTTCGTCTATTCTTTTAGATTTGGACAATGCTTTATCGTCTAGATCTAAGTGATGAAGGGTCGTCTTTCGTCATCCTTTATAGTCGGAGATGCGAGATCGATGGAATGCATCGACCGTCAATGGTGGCCAGAGAAGGAAGCAAACCCTAGAGGTGAAATCTAAACTTTTTAAACTTTAAGGATGGGTTGAGTTGTTAGTTTTTAAAACTTGGAGGGGGAAATGGTGAAATTTTAAAGTTTTAAGGTTTTAAACAGTAAAATATCGATTTTACCCCTATCCCTAACTGAGAAATTGGACGACAGTTTGGCCATGGGTGGGAAAAGTGGTTTTTCATCTCCCGTGGGTATGAGTTTGAGATAGGCCTAAAAAATGGGTGGGAAATAGTCATTTTCCCAACTATGAGGGGGCACTTTATACTACACCATCTGCAGTAGGGCACATTCACAGTAAGACATATTCGTAGTAGTACATCTGCTTACAGTAGAGCATCCTTATAATAGAACATAATTCAGATTCAAAAATGGTGTAGTAAGAAAAAGAAAGAGAGCTTGAGCCTAAAAAAGTGTCAAATCCTTGTAGTTAGCTTTCAAAAAGTATCAGATGAGACATAATGTGATCCAAATAATAAAGGATGAGCCAGATTATTCTCTCAAAGAGAGATAGTTTACTTATTTCTTTCCTTTTTCTAGGTGTTCTTATCCCTCTCTTCCTTTCCTTTTATGATTGCATGAATAGGTGATCAAAGTAACTGCGAGGTAGTGTTAGGTTAGCAACGATAGATCTGGGCTAGGTAGATTATCTATAGTTTTTGTTACATGCGTATGATATTGTTGACTTTTGGCCCTATTCAAATAGTTGTACAATTGTATCTAGGGGTATGTACGTGGTTACTCTATGATCTCAGATGTTTCAGATGAGTTTTCATATGTGATCTATATATCTTTTGTTCATTTCCAGATTTTTAGTTTTTTCAAAATAATTTCTGAATGTTTTTAGCAACGAGTTTATTTTAAAGTTTTTTTTAAATAGACGCTCCAGATATTAATTCGTAATATTTCTCCTTCGAAGGGTAGTACTTCTAGGGAGGGATGTTACAACAGCCCAACTATTTCTTTGTCCATTTAATATAACATCTCAGATGCCTACCAAATGGACTTCCCAGACACCTCTTACAACTAATAGCCCATTGTGCATAATGCTCTTGGGTAAGACATCCCAGATACCTCTTATAACCTATGACCTATTGCGTATAATATTCTTTGGTAGGACATCCTAGATGGCTCTTACAACTAGCAACCCATTGCCTATAATAATTTCGGGTAGGATGTCTCAAATGCCTTTTACAACTAATAACCCATTGCTCATAATGCTATCAGGAAAGATGTCCTAAACATCTCTTCCAACCCGTACACTAATGAAACATATGTCTCAGACATCTTTTACAACCTATAATAATGCATAGACAACAAAATCATCATTTCTAGGCCCTCAGTATGATATACCTTATTACTACAAAGGAAGATCATTCCACATTAGGGGACGACCATTCCAGAATGGAAAGGATGACCATTCTCCTCTGACCTAATCCATACATGCCTTAATATTCAACTTAGTTGAATTATCGATATACCCATAGATATGCCCACAAACTTCATCTTCTACCTTACGATAGGGCGATTGTCCTTGTCCTAAAGGGACAGGCAGTCCTGGTCTCTACAACTTCAAAGACCTTGTTATTTCTAGCGGCAGTTTGGCAATTAAACAATCTAAAATCATCCTAACATTCCACTAATATTCTTAATTCATCAAACCAACCCTTGATTACCGATATCAAACAAGAGCCATGGAAATCGTAGAAACACTGAATGCACATCACATAATCATCGTATACTCAATAGTTTCATACCATTACATTTAACCACAATTAATCATAGTGGCAATAGCAAGCCTAAACTACACATCTAAACATGCCATAAATTATTTAAAGAAAAAGGAAGTGTGTCTACCTCTCCTCCGGCGTCTCTTAAGTCTTCATGTGGTAAGAATCCAACAATGTTTCTTTCCTCTGGTGGCTCCCAACACTCTCAAATCCTTTCTATGCTTTATGTATAAGTGAAAATAGGGTTAATAACATGTAACCTTAATCAAAATGCAAGGAGGAGTTTTTATAGTCATTGGATATCACACCTAGGATGATTGTCCCTTCAAGTGGAATGGGCATTCCTAAGATAGGTACAGTGAAAATCACGCGAGCTCGCTTTGAATTTGCTAGCTTATTGGGACGAGTGTCCCATAGGTTTAACCTTTTCTTGACTTTGAAAATTCAACACAATTAATCCTCTCAAAAGACCTGGATCCTTCTAAAATAACTAAATTACCCCTGAACATACCTGTGGTTGTTACAGGGATGTACTAACTCTAAATTCTTAATTTCTTACCATTGGAAAAAGGGTATATGTATATAATTCTATTTTAAATAATCATAATATTCTTGTTGAATTTGATCTCTTTTTTCTTTAATGAATGTTTTAAAAAATTGTTTTCTTTTGGATTTATTTATTTTAGAATAAAATTCTTTTCATAATATTTCTTTGTTTATTTCAAAATTTTTTATTACATCTATTTTTGGTATATTTTCAAAAGAATTGGTCATTTGAGAATAAGCATGAGACATTCTTTGCAAAACCTCTTCATAATCCCCTCGTGAAGGTGTTTGAAATATTTGAAAAATTATTTATCCTTTGGGTATTTGTTCTTATTGAGCTAGACTTAGGATTGAGAAACATGAAGATCTTTGTGGTTTATATATTTGTTTTCAGTTTTAATCTTGAAAATGAAGTTTGGGCATCATTAATACTTATTCTTGGTGGTTTGTTAAACCTAACTGTTACACTTTGATTCGGTTTCTCAATAATACTATATATTTCAATATTTTAAATTGACCTCGAAGCCTTTTTGGTTGAAGGGTGTAACTACTCTATCTAATCTCCAATCTTTAGGTAGAGTAATTTGATTTCAAGGTTTTTGGTAATGTAATATTTGACCTATTTAATTTTGCTTGGGTAAAATGGTGTGTCCCCTTTAGTCATGCCTAACAATTTTAGATTCATAGGCAGATTACATTAGTTTGTGTTGGACCTTATAAATACTTGTTATGGGTATTGATCTCTTTTTTGTTCTTCTTTCTAGGAAACAATTTTACACCAGGTTTTGGTATTTTGGAAATGTTCAAAATTCTAGTGATTTCTCAAAATTTTGATGAATATATTGACATTAAGAGAATAATGCAAAAATCCTTCACAATTTGAATTTATCCAAATAATAACCGTTGGGTCTCAAAAATTGATTAAAGACGGTGACACCCACATGGTTTTCCTACAAATAAAAGCAAGAAAAATAAGAGCAAAATACAAGATAAAAAAAAAAAACATGTTTCATAAAAAAAGGCAAGATGCAAATTATTTGCTTGGAGCATGCTAAAGGTGAATGAAAGCAAGTTGATGAAAATATTCACCAACAAAGACCGAAAGATGTGCAATGATTCATGCGAAGAATTCAAAACTTATAATAATTATACCTTATCAATAGTTCAAAGCTTCTAATATAAGAGGATTATATGTTCTCATAGATAACTAAACATTTATTTAATCTATCATTTCAGTTCAATAAAATTCAAAATTCAAAATTTCAAAGTTTTAATATTTATTTCAATATCTCAAAATATTTCAATTGCCTAAAATCTATGCTTGCCTATAGAAATCATAATACACACACACACACATACACACACACACATATATATATATATATGTGTGTGTGTGTGTGTGTGTGTGTCCACACCCGCGCATGTGTACATTTAAGAGGGCTAACCAAGCCTCTATTAATATAGATATGGCTAGCTAAACAGTGGCTTAGGCATAGGCTAAGGTCGACCCAACCGTAGTGGCGAGTCAATTGTTCATTCATATTATTCCAGTTTATACTTTAATTAATTTGAGTGCTACCTATAGTTTTGTAGCTCAGGGTCTAATACAAAGACTTAGATTAGAGCCTACAGTGGTTAATCATATTAGTGTCGAGATGCTTAATGATGATAAGATACTGAGTAACACTATGCTTTTGGGACAAACAATGATACTAAAGGGTCGAGAACTACTAATGGATTTGATTGTATTTTAGATGCCTAATTTCTAGATAGTTTTAAGAATGGACTTCCTCAGTAGGTATGGAACTGGGATTGACTATAGAAAGAAAAAGGTCAAGTTCAACTTAGAAAATGAATATAAGTTCACCTTTGGTAAAGGCCAAGTACTTAGTATGATGATTAGTAATGTCAAGGCACGAAAGATGTTAAACAAGAGATATGTGGGGTACTTGGCATATATAGGAAATAAAGCCAATGCAAAGTTAGCTTCAAGTGTAGGAAGCACCCTATTAGTCTGTGCATTTTTGGATGTATTTTATGATAATTTACTGAGGTTAGCACTAGAGAGAGAAGTGGATTTCAGTGTCAAACTGGTTCAAGGACAACCCCAATATTTAAAACACCTTATCGTATGGCTCTGACAAAGCTACAAAAATTGAGGAAACAATGACAGAAATTGCTCGATTATAGGTTTATCCGGCCAATTAATTCGTCATTGGGTGTGTTGATCCTCTTTGTCAAAAAGAATAAATCGATATACATGTGTATCAATTATAGGGAGCTAAACAAGGTGACAATAAAAAGTAGATATCCACTATCGAGGATTGACAACATATTGGTGTATTCTATGACTCATGAGGAAAATGAGCAACATATGAGGTTGATATTATAAAGATCAAAGGATCAATAGTTGTATGCCAAATTTTCCAAGTGTAAATTCTGGTTGCATCGAGTAACCTTTTTAGGACATGTGGTTTTAGCAGAGGGTACATCAGTGGATTTAAGTAAGATTGAAACTAGAAGAGTCTGGCAGAGGCTAAGGTTGGCTAAGGAGGTTTGAAGCTTCCTTGGGTTGGCTAGATATTACCGATGGTTTGTGGGGCTTTTTTAAATTGGTCTAACCATTGACCAACTTGACATGTCAAGATGTTCATTTTAGTGGTTTCAAGATTGTAAGGATAGTTTCTAGATGTTGAAAATTGGTTGACCACAACTCTAGTTTTGACTCTATCGATTGACGGTGGGAGGATGACCTATATAAGGACGTATCACATCAAAGACTTGGGGCTGTTTTGATATAGTGAGGCAAAGTGATTGCATATGTCTCCCCTCAATTGAAGGACTACAAGATTAGGTATCTATCATATGACTTGGAATTGGCTATGATGGTTTGTACCCTTAAGATCTTACATCACTATTAGTATAGGTTAAGAACCAACATGTATGCAGACCACAAAAGTTTGAAGTATTTTTTCACTCAATGAGAGCTAAATTTAAGACAACAATGATGGTTACAGTTTGTTAAGGATTATGATGTAGACATCAGGTACCATCTAGGTAAAACTAATGTGGTGGCCAATGTATTGAGTCGAAAGATAGTGTTATTGTCTTAAATGACTACATCCCCTGAGTTACAGCAAAACATCCTATATGAATAGATTGAGATGGTTACATAGTTGTTGGTTGGGTTGGATATTAAATCAACCCTACTTGTTGAGATCAAGGTTAGACAAACCACTGATAAGTAGTGTGCATAATTGATCCAACAAGTTGCTAACGAATGAAAGCCAAATTTTAGAGTACTAAATGGGATTTTTGAGATTAAAGACCAAGTCTATGCTTCTCAGGATGACAAGTTGAGGATCTGAGAGAGTTTATTGGTGGTCTGGCATGAAAAAGGTAGTGATAAATTTTGTATCGAGATGCATGGTTTGTCAATAGGTCACAGCTTTGTTCTTCTTTCTAGGAAACAATTTTAAACCAGGTTTTGGTATTTTGGAAATGTTCAAAATTCTAATGATTTCTCAACATTTTGATGAATATATTGACATTAAGAGAATAATGCAAAAATCCCTCACAATTTGAATTTATCCAAATGATAACCGTTGGGTCTCAAAAATTGATTAAAGAAGGTGACATCCACATGGTTTCCCTACAAATAAAAGCAAGAAAAATTAGAGTAAAACACAAGATAAAAAATACATGTTTCATAAAAAAAGGCAAGATGCAAATTATTTGCTTGGAGCATGCTAAATGTGAATGAAAGCAAGTTGATGAAAATATTCACCAACAAAGACCAAAAGATGTGCAATGATTCATGCGAAGAATTCAAAACTTGTAATAATTATACCTTATCAATAGTTCAAAGCTTATAATATAAGAGGATTATATGTTCTCATAGATAACTAAACATTTATTTAATTTATCATTTCAGTTTAATAAAATTCAAAATTCAAAATTTCAAAGTTTTAATATTTATTTCAATATCTCAAAATATTTCAATTGCCTAAAATCTATGCTTGCCTACAACAATAATAATATATATATATATATATATATATATATATATATATATATATATATATATATATATATATATATATGTGTGTGTGTGTGTGTGTGTGTGTGTGTGTGTGTGTGTGTGTGTGTGTGTGTGTGTGTGTGTGTGTGTCCACAGCCGTGCATGTGTATATTACATACTCATCGTCTTGCAAGGAAGTCAACTTCAAATTCAAATGGGAAAAGGACTATTTCCCACCCATTTTTTAGGACTATCTCAAACTCATACCCACGGGAGATGAAAAACCAATTTTCCCACCCATGACCAAACTACCGTCCAATTTCTTAGTTAAGGACAGGGGCAAAATCGATATTTTATTGTTTATATTAAAAAGTTATAAAGTTTATTACTTTTCATTCCCCTTAGGTTTTAGAAACTAACATTTCATCTTTAACCAAAGTTTTTAAACTTTGAAAACTAACATTTTCACCCTCAAACCTAGGGTTTCCATAATTTTCAAAACGCAGTCGTCTCCCATAACTTTCAAAAATAACAGTTTCATTCCCATTCTTCAATTTCATCTTCCGACGTTTTCTCTGGCATCGTCACCGGCCTCCTCTTTCTCTTGGTGCGACGACAGTGGTGCGATGAAGAGACAAAGATCTCTTTGTCGCACGATACGACGAAGAGACAAAGATCTCTTCGTCGCACCACTGTGAGATGAAAAGGTCTCTCTTTGTCACTCCACCCAGATGACGAAGGACGATGCTTCGTCATCCTTCATCGCTCGTTGAGTCATCCTGACGCGACGACGAAATGTCATCCTTCGTTTGTTCTTCCATATCTGGATGACGCTTCGTCGTCCAGATCTGGGCGACGAAGGGTCATCCTTCGTCGTCCTTTGTAATCAGAGATACGACATCGGTAGAATGCGTCGATCGTCGGTGTTGGTCGGAGAAGGAAGCAAACCCTAGGGGTGAAATCTAAACTTTTTAAACTTTGAGGATAAGTTGAGTTGTTAGTTTTTAAAACTTGGAGGGGAGAAATTGTGAAATTTTAAAGTTTTAAGGTTTCAAACAGTACAATATCGATTTTGCCCTTGTCCTTAATTGAGAAATTGGACGATAGTTTGGTTATGAGTGGAAAAATTGGTTTTTTATCTCTTGTAGGTATGAATCTGAGATAGGCCTAAAAAATGAGTGGAAAATAGTCCTTTTCCCAATTTAAATTATCAAAACTGTGTATTTTTTAATAAAAACTTTGATATAAAATAAACTTAAAATATTGTAGTAGGTTAATGTCGCTCTCTATGCATGCACCATTGATAAAGACCTGCGATGAATAAGTCTTTCTTTATGTTAATATTAGTCTTTATCAACTAGCTGTACTGATTCATCAAAGTTGACAATGATTTTCATTGACCAACATAAAATCAAGCAAGTTTTCTTTCATATAAAAATAATCCGATCATACTATTCAATAAAGATTTCTTAATAGACACGGCAATGATTCATATTGGTCTAGGGGCATGGCCCACAAAAAGTGTAATTCACGCCAAGGCCTTTTATAGTGGGGTCGCCTATTCAACAAAGATTTCTTAATAGGCACGGCAATGACTCATATTGGTATAGGGACATGGCCCACAAAAGAGTAATTCACGCCAAGGCCTTTTACAGTGGGCTCGCAGACATTGAAAATTCAAGATAACGTTTTTATTTTTATTTTTTTATTATATTATTTATAAGTATATATTAAACAATAATCTATTGAGAGATTTAGTTTTAGAATACGAAGAAACACCAAAGATAAATAAACTGTTATTTTTAATGTGATTCAAGTAACATTAATTGTAAATTATTAGGTTTCTGAGCTCTTTCTTATATGTAGGGCTGGACTCGAGCTGAGTCAAATCGAGCTCAAGCTTGAGCCAAACTTGACTTGGCTCGATTCGATCCCGAGCTCGATTCGAGCCCAAAACGAGTCGGATTCTGCTCGGCTCGATCGAGCTCAAGCAGAGCTCGAACTGGCTCTGTAATTTTTTTTTTTTTAAATTTTTTATATAAAACAACGTCATTTTGATTCATATATATTAAAAACGATATCGTTTTGATATGAAAAACGAGCCGAACCGAGTCGAGCCGAACTCGATCCGACCTGAGTTGAGCTCGAGTCAAGCTTGAGCCGAACTCGGGCTGGCCATAACTAAACCGAGCCGAGCCCGAGCTGGCTGCGAGCCGAGCTCAGCTCAGCTCGAATCCAGCCCTACTTATATGAGAAATTTAAATTTATTTAATAAAAAGGTTTAACCTACTATATTCATAAATTAAGTCAAAATAATAGTTCAACATATACTTGTAAACAACATATTAAGAGAGAAGAAAAGACAAAAATATTGCCTTGAATTTTTAGTGTGTGTTTGTAAAAGATTTTTTTGTTATCTTAATTTTACTATTAGAACACTCTGTTAAGACTCATTGGTCTTCATTTTAAACGGTAGAGATCATCGTTTGATTTTTTAGTAAATAGTTATTTATGTTGAAATGTGATTGATTGTATTGTACAATTTTGTTTAATCGATGCTTAGAAAATGTTTTTTTCCTTTCATTTACCATTGAATTACTTTCGATTTTATAATATTTTAACACATTTGATATCATATTTTAGGTAATATATACATATAACATTGCCCTTTGATTTCATTGATGTATTTATTTTTCATTACTATGAAATGAAATCTTCAAAAGATACCATTAAGATAACATATTTTAACATTTAATATATTAACGTTAACGTTACAAAAGGATATAATGCTTTAAATATTATATTTTTACCATCTAATAAAACAGCTGCCAAAACAACAAAATAGGAAATTGCCAAAGTCATTTCCAACTCCAGCACCAAACCTTGAACCCAAATGTGAATTCGATAAAATCAATGACAAGGAAATGCCATCAATAATTGTCAATTCAATAGTAGTTTTCTTCATGTTTGGTAAGAAATTAGGTATAATTTAAGTTTAATTTGAATAAGTTGAAATCTTGTTGGGTATGAACATGATTTCTAATATCTCTAAGGTTTTGTTGATAATTTTTTAAACCTACGGGCAATAGAATATCCCTATTTAATATTTTCAATATTTTAATATTTTATAATTATCTTTAATAAATCTTATAACTATAAAATACAAAAAAAAATATTGAATATACGTAGATATCAATTTTACATTGCGAGAGAATGATAATACTATATTAGCTAAATACTTCATAAACTTTGAATTATTAATACATGTGTCAGGTTATAAAGACTTAAAAACAAAACTGTGTGAATGGTGAAAAAACTCTTCTAGATTTTTTTCTTCTGGGTTAAGTAAATGTATTTACATTACACAAAAAACAAACCCAAGAGGCACAACAACCTAAGCTCACCCTCAAAAGAGGAGGACAGCACAAACTCTAGGCAATATGGAAAATTCAATGATTCAACAAACTCTACAAGAAGCCTATATTTTAGAAAAACCAAGGCCTAGACAACCAATCTAGTCATTACTTCATTCAAGTAGATGCAAGCCTTGATGAGCATGGGACCCTCACACACACAGCACAAGGCAGATTGCTCAAATGGCTCTGTACATAACTAGAAGCAAGAAAAACGCTAACCTGACTCTTCCTCAGAGGGAGAAATTTAGTGAGGAATATGGTAGTGCACA
Source organism: Mangifera indica (assembly GCF_011075055.1). Taxonomy (NCBI): domain Eukaryota; kingdom Viridiplantae; phylum Streptophyta; class Magnoliopsida; order Sapindales; family Anacardiaceae; genus Mangifera; species Mangifera indica. Next base: position 17,545,511 of record NC_058142.1, on the reverse strand, counting down.
AATTTCTTTAATATAATTCTTCAAATTATGATCAGTTATTATCTTGCCACACTCATCTGAGCTTGCACTGGTTCGGGTAAATGTTATCTCATTTCCCACTCTAACGTAGCTTCCAGGCGGCATCATAGTGATTAGGTCATCGACATTTTCAATGCGCAAGAGACAAAGCTTCCTCTCTAGTATATGCTTATTGAATTCGGTTTGGAAGGCTATGTTTCCGACCTTAGGGCTTCCAAACACAAAGGCTGTGACCAAGAATTCCTTATTCTTTGGATTAGGGTTAGGCATATTATATTCATTGGAAACTATATCAGCTGCGTTTAATGTAGCAAGACTTGCACCTAGACTGTATCCTGTAATTGTTATACTGACTTCCTCGTCTTGGTGTAAATTTACCAAATTCTTTATTTCATCAATAACCTATATAAATAGAAAAGATAAATGATTACTTATGACCTTGCAATAATAAACTAAATAGGGTCAAATGTAATTGTAAGAATAAATATAATAGAAAAAGTTGATGTAACACCTCAAACAAATCTCACATCAACAAACACAAGTGAGATGTTGAATATGTATAAATATTTCATAATTAGGCAAGACTGTACCTTTAAGCTTCCAAACTTTCAAGAAGAATTTTGGAAGTATTGGGAGATGAAATATAACATCCCCAAGCAGCGAATGTAACATTGACAAAATACAAGAGAAATGTTAGTTATGTACAAGTACTTGAGTATTATCAGTTAAATAATTAGAGTCACAAGAGAGATGTTGGTTATTTATTGGCAATACTAGTTGAACAGTTGGGGATGCTTGGCGTGAGATATGTTGGGTCTATATAGGAAGAGGTCCTCCGTATGTAGGGACATATCAGTTAATCAACTTTTGAACAAAGCTCCTAAATTGAGATTGTGAAAGACTATATTCAAAATAGATAATATCTTATGAAACGACCAAGTATTCAATAGAATGTTACAATTTACCTGATCTCGAGCACTTTTTTCATTGTATTCTTCATTTGGCATTAGCTCTGTGTAGATGGAGTAAAATCCATTGTGCACCTCAGCTTCAGGGACAGTCGGATATATGACTTCAGCATGGGTTTGCAAGAAACTAGCATTCATTTCCCACTCTGTGTTATTGTGAGTTCCTCTCCAGCAAACCAAAATATCTCTCCTTCCTAGCAATCTCGTTCCCTCATCTGTAGCCACAGCCACATAACCAATCCAAGCAGATCTGTTTGGAACTAACAATTCGACCGGGAAAGAAACATTGACCCATGCATAGATATACTTTTTCACTTCGTATATTTGACTTGCTTTGCCTCTGTCTGGGCCAACTTTAGAAAAAAATTCTTTTTCTTCATACACGGGAAGTTCATACATAGGTGAATTTTCATCTTTAATTATGCAGTCATAAATGGCAGCAATTCTTTCACCAGAAGCTGTTATAAACTTGCTAAGGTCAACGTTGAGGGGATCCAATAGACCTTCCCATTTGTACTCTCCACTAAGCTCTTTCCAATTCTTCTTTATTGGCCGAATGACGATTTTGTTGATGACAAGTCCTTTCTTCATACGTTTAATATCAATCTGTGCCATAGAGATTTCCACGACCCCACACCTATGATCACAAGGGGTTATAAATTCACCAACTAGGATCTCTGTCCATTTGTTTATTGGCATAGAACTCAAATCGTGTGTGCGTTCAACTGGCCCTTGGTTGGGCAGGAGGAGTTTCAACTTCACTGGTTGGTCAAGTCCCTTATTATCCTCTTTCTTCATTAAAATAAATGAAACATTGTAAGAAGTTCTTGGGGTGAGCATTTTTATAGGGAAATCATTTTTCACTTCAAGCCAATATGTTTCCACTGCCTCAGCCACCTCCACTTGAACACCACTGCCAAAAAAACACTTTCGTACATTTAGTAATTAGGGATGGATTCATCCAATGAGGTTTGATTGAAGGTGTAATTGTCAGCTCGAATTCGAGTACAATCAACTTGGTGAAAACTATCACCAGGTGGCCGTTGATGGCCTAAAAAGTTTTGTCTATATATGAATAATGTCATTAATGAGATAAACAATATTTTAAATGAACAAACAAACCAATCTCAAATTGAGTTACTAAATTAGAACTGAAGCTTGAAATTAGCTTGTTTAAATCAAACCATAAATTAATTTAAATCAGTTTGAATTAGATCTACCCCTACTAGTAAGAGGAAATTAAGGTACAACTAACAATATTTATATATATTACATACCCATATTCTTCAATTGAAGTCCAGTTCCAACAACGTCGATCATTTTTCCTAGCAATTGAGAGATCCCTTGCATACAACTCAAATACATTGGCATTGGTAATCTTGTCAAACCAAAACCTCTGCAATATTGATTTATTATTGAAGTTGATTGCTAGTACTAAAAGTAACTATGAAAATGAGATAGGGGACTTACCTCTTTCTTTCCTTTTAGGAAAACTCCAGTGTGAAGGCGATCGACAATATCAGTAGAATCAGCATAGCTAAGAATGACCTCCAAGTTGTCTGGTACCTTACATGAAGCCATCTAGTCATCAGTTATGTCTTACCAGTGCGTTTGTTGCCAATGCACGGCTAGAATTTATAGGAAGAGATGGCTAACAATTCTATTTGTGTTCACAGCTGATAGGATAGATCACAAACAATTTCCTTGGTCTTATCCAATATGTCAAAGCTATGTGCTAATTAATATTTCATAAAACTTATGTTATTATTATATATATAATAATATTTTTTAATATAAACTGAGATATCAATTAAACTTAAGATATTGTAGTAGGTTGGTGTCGCTCTCCATGCATGAGTCATTTATAAAGACTTTTGATTAATTAGTCTTTCTTTATATTAATATTAGTCTTAATCAAC